>NC_134354.1:355861833-356161833 GCF_048569485.1 Anomaloglossus baeobatrachus
CAAACGTGCCTGACATTAAGAATCTCTGGCTTAATACTGGCTGGTAAAACAAAGCCAGTATTAACTCATGATTACCCAACAAGCCACCCGGCTCCAGGGCTGTTGGAAGAGTTGGATACAGCGCCAGATGATGGCGCTTCTATGAGAGCGCCATTTTCTGGGACGGCTGCGGACTGAAATCCGCAGCAGAGGCGCCCACAAACCTCGGGCTAACATGTGCTGCGGATTCCAATCCCCAGCTGCCTAGTTGTACCCGGCTGGACACAAAAATAGGGCGAAGCCCACGTCATTTGTTTTTTAATTATTTCATGAAATAAGTGAAATAATTAAAAAAAACGGGCTTCCCTATATTTTTGGTTCCCAGCCGGGTACAAATAGGCAACTGGGGGTTGGAGGCAGCCCGTGGCTGCCAGCTGTACCTGGCTAGCATACAAAAATATGGCGAAGCCCACGTCATTTTTTTGGTGGGCAAAAAACTTCTGCATGCAGTCCTGGATGGAGTATGCTGAGCCTTGTAGTTCTGCAGCTGCTGTCTGCTCTTCTCCATACAGACAGACAGCAGCTGCAGAACTACAAGGCTCAGCATACTCCATCCAGGACTGTATGCAGAAGTTTTTTGCCCCCTGAAAAAATTATGTGGCTTCGCCATATTTTTGTATGCTAGCCAGGTACAGCAGGCAGGTACGGCTGCCCCCAACCCCCAGTTGCCTATTTGTACCCGGCTGGGAACCAAAAATAAAGGGAAGCCCTTTTTTTATTATTTCATGAATTTCATGAAATAATTAGAAAACAAATGACGTAGGCTTTGCCCCATTTTTGTGTCCAGCCAGGTACAACTAGGCAGCTGGGATTGGAATCCGCACCACCGGTTGGCCTGAGCTTTCTGGGCCCCACTGCTGCGAATTGCAGTCTGCAGCCACCTCAGAAAATGGCATTTTCATAGAAGCGCCATCTTCTGGTGCTGTATCCAACTCTTCCAGCACCTGCCTGCTATACCTGGCTAGCATACAAAAATATGGCGAAGCTCACGTCCTTTTTTTGTAGCTTTTTGGCAAAAAAAAAAAAATGCTTCCCTGGATTTTCCTTTGCCAGTGAAGGTAACACCAAGCAGTGGGGGTTAGCAGCCAGTAGCTGCTTGGATTACCCTTAGCTAGCAATACAAAAAATGCAGTGGGAGCTAACATATATTTTTTTTAATTATTTATTTAAATAACTAAAAATAAAATGGGCTTCCCTGTATTTTGATTGCTGGACATCACAGTGCTGTAAAAATAAATCTTTAAAAAAATGACGTAGCGCTCCGCGGTATTTTTGATTCTCAGCGCAGATAAAGCAGACAGCTATGGGTTGCCACCCCCATCTGCCTGCCGTTACCTTGGTTGGCAATCAAAATACAGGGAAGCCCATTAATTTTTTCTATTTAAAAAATAGTTAAAAAAAAAAAATTACGTTGGGTCCCCCCATTTTTGATAGCCAGCTAGGGTAAAGCAGACGGCTGTAGCCTGAAAACCACAGCTGGCAGCTTTACCGTGGTTGGGGATCCAATGTGGAGGTCCCCTCAGGCTCTTTTTTATAATTATTTTATAAATATTAATAATTACACAATAAAAGTAGGGGACCCCCCAAATTGGATCACCAGCCAAGGTAAAGCGGACAGCTGTGGTCTGGTATTCTCAGGGTGGGAAGGTCCATAGTTATTGGGCCTTCACAGCCTAAAAATAGCAGGCCGCAGGCACCCCAGACGTGGCGCATCCACTAGATGCGCCAATCCTGGCGCTTCACCCCAGCTCATCCCGTGCCCTGGTGCAGTGGCAAACGGGGTAATAAATCGGGTTGATACTAGCTGTAAAGTCACCTGAGATCAAGCCCAGCAGTTTGTGATGTCATGGCGTCTATTAGATACCCAACATCATAAACTGTCAGTACTAACAAAAACAAAAAATCGACAAAAGAAATTTATTTGAAAAAACAGTCCCCAAAACATTTCCTCTTTCACCAATTTATTGTAAGAAAAAAAATAAAGGGGTCCCACGACGACTCTGGACCGTCTAGAATATGGGGGGGAGACACTCAGGGAACGTATCCCCCATTTTCTAGGAGTGCGGACCCTTCATGTGAGGAGTGTGGGTGCAATGAATCTGCACTCACTCTCCCCGGGTCCACAGCAGCAGAGTCCATGTCATAATGGTTGCTACCAAAGCTGCAATGCCCTGCTCATGAGGTAAGGGCATGCCTAATCAGGAGAACTACTGTAGAGGAAGCTCTGCTCACTGGTATATAGGTGCTCAGAGGTAATAATAGATAAAATTAGTGAGTAACCTCGGCACTCTATATCTCCCAGACTAAGTCAGTAAGTCACAACGGATAGTAATGCAAAATCACTCTTTATTGGTCCGTATTAAGAAAAATTTTTTTTCATAAGCATATATGTTTTTGTCCAAAACAAGTTACAAATGACGTTTCGGCCTGAGCCTTCGTCAGATTGGACTTATCTGCATGTAATCATGAAAAATGACAATAATCAGTATCACATAAGAGTGAGAGAACAGTAACATAAACTCGAACAATGTAGAGGTACAATTGGGATGCAGCAAAAAAATTGCAACACAGCAAGAAATGAAACACATGATACAAATGTCATAATACAGTACAAGGACAATATAGTAATGACAAATATGGGGTCAGAGTAGACTTAGACAGCTCTGGTACGAAAGAGATGTCAATCATAAAGTAACATGTGCAGTAGGTGTAGAGCTACACTATGCATGGCAGAGCTAATGGGTAGACCGACCATAGAAAAAGTAGAGAAAAAGTAGAGAAAAAGTGGAGAATAAGTGGAACATAAGAGGAGAAAAAGTGGAGAAAAAGTGGAGAAAAAAGTGGAGAAAAAGTGGAGAAAAAGTGGAGAAAAAGTGGAGAAAAAGTGGAGATTAAGAGGAGAAAAAGTGGAGAAAAAAGTGGAGAAAAAGTGGAGAAAAAGTGGAGCATAAGTGGAGAAAAAGTGGAGAAAAAGTGGAGAAAAAGTGGAGCATAAGAGGAGAAAAAGTGGAGAAAAAAGTGGAGAAAAAGTGGAGAAAAAGTGGAGCATAAGAGGAGAAAAAGTGGAGAAAAAGTGGAGAAAAAGTGGAGCATAAGAGGAGAAAAAGTGGAGAAAAAGTGGAGAAAAAGTGGAGCATAAGAGGAGAAAAAGTGGAGATTAAGAGGAGAAAAAGTGGAGAAAAAGTGGAGCATAAGAGGAGAAAAAGTGGAGAAAAAGTGGAGCATAAGAGGAGAAAAAGTGGAGAAAAAGTGGAGAAAAAGTGGAGCATAAGAGGAGAAAAAGTGGAGAAAAAGTGGAGAAAAAAGTGGAGAAAAAGTGGAGAAAAAGTGGAGAAAAAGTGGAGAAAAAGTGGAGAAAAAGTGGAGATTAAGAGGAGAAAAAGTGGAGAAAAAGTGGAGCATAAGAGGAGAAAAAGTGGAGCATAAGAGGAGAAAAAGTGGAGAAAAAGTGGAGAAAAAGTGGAGAAAAAGTGGAGCATAAGAGGAGAAAAAGTGGAGATTAAGAGGAGAAAAAGTGGAGAAAAAGTGGAGAAAAAGTGGAGAAAAAGTGGAGCATAAGAGGAGAAAAAGTGGAGAAAAAAGTGGAGCATAAGAGGAGAAAAAGTGGAGAAAAAAGTGGAGAAAAAGTGGAGAAAAAGTGGAGCATAAGAGGAGAAAAAGTGGAGAAAAAGTGGAGAAAAAGTGGAGCATAAGAGGAGAAAAAGTGGAGAAAAAGTGGAGAAAAAGTGGAGCATAAGAGGAGAAAAAGTGGAGATTAAGAGGAGAAAAAGTGGAGAAAAAGTGGAGCATAAGAGGAGAAAAAGTGGAGAAAAAGTGGAGAAAAAGTGGAGAAAAAGTGGAGCATAAGAGGAGAAAAAGTGGAGAAAAAGTGGAGAAAAAAGTGGAGAAAAAGTGGAGAAAAAGTGGAGAAAAAGTGGAGAAAAAGTGGAGAAAAAGTGGAGATTAAGAGGAGAAAAAGTGGAGAAAAAGTGGAGCATAAGAGGAGAGAAAGTGGAGCATAAGAGGAGAAAAAGTGGAGAAAAAGTGGAGAAAAAGTGGAGAAAAAGTGGAGAAAAAGTGGAGCATAAGAGGAGAAAAAGTGGAGATTAAGAGGAGAAAAAGTGGAGAAAAAGTGGAGAAAAAGTGGAGAAAAAGTGGAGAAAAAGAGGAGAAAAAGTGGAGAAAAAAGTGGAGCATAAGAGGAGAAAAAGTGGAGAAAAAAGTGGAGAAAAAGTGGAGAAAAAGTGGAGCATAAGAGGAGAAAAAGTGGAGAAAAAGTGGAGAAAAAGTGGAGCATAAGAGGAGAAAAAGTGGAGAAAAAGTGGAGAAAAAGTGGAGCATAAGAGGAGAAAAAGTGGAGATTAAGAGGAGAAAAAGTGGAGAAAAAGTGGAGCATAAGAGGAGAAAAAGTGGAGAAAAAGTGGAGAAAAAGTGGAGAAAAAGTGGAGAAAAAGTGGAGAAAAAGTGGAGCATAAGAGGAGAAAAAGTGGAGATTAAGAGGAGAAAAAGTGGAGAAAAAGTGGAGAAAAAGTGGAGAAAAAGTGGAGCATAAGAGGAGAAAAAGTGGAGAAAAAAGTGGAGAAAAAGTGGAGAAAAAGTGGAGAAAAAGTGGAGATTAAGAGGAGAAAAAGTGGAGCATAAGAGGAGAAAAAGTGGAGAAAAAAGTGGAGAAAAAGTGGAGAAAGTGGAGAAAAAAATGGAGAAAAAGTGGAGAAAAAGTGGAGAAAAAGTGGAGAATAAGAGGAGAAAAAGTGGAGAAAAAGTGGAGAAAAAGTGGAGAATAAGAGGAGAAAAAGTGGAGAACAAGTGGAGAAAAAAATGGAGAAAAAGTGGAGAAAAAGTGGAGCATAAGAGGAGAAAAAGTGGAGAAAAAGTGGAGAAAAAGTGGAGCATAAGAGGAGAAAAAGTGGAGAAAAAAGTGGAGAAAAAGTGGAGAAAAAGTGGAGCATAAGAGGAGAAAAAGTGGAGAAAAAGTGGAGCATAAGAGGAGAAAAAGTGGAGAAAAAGTGGAGAAAAAGTGGAGCATAAGAGGAGAAAAAGTGGAGAAAAAGTGGAGAAAAAAGTGGAGAAAAAGTGGAGAAAAAGTGGAGAAAAAGTGGAGAAAAAGTGGAGAAAAAGTGGAGATTAAGAGGAGAAAAAGTGGAGAAAAAGTGGAGAAAAAGTGGAGCATAAGAGGAGAAAAAGTGGAGAAAAAAGTGGAGAAAATGTGGAGAAAACGTGGAGAAAAAGTGGAGAAAAAGTGGAGAAAAAGTGGAGCATAAGAGGAGAAAAAGTGGAGAAAAAGTGGAGAAAAAAGTGGAGAAAAAGTGGAGAAAAAGTGGAGAAAAAGTGGAGAAAAAGTGGAGCATAAGAGGAGAAAAAGTGGAGAAAAAGTGGAGAAAAAGTGGAGAAAAAGTGGAGCATAAGAGGAGAAAAAGTGGAGAAAAAGTGGAGAAAAAAGTGGAGAAAAAGTGGAGAAAAAGTGGAGAAAAAGTGGAGAAAAAGTGGAGATTAAGAGGAGAAAAAGTGGAGAAAAAGTGGAGAAAAAGTGGAGCATAAGAGGAGAAAAAGTGGAGAAAAAAGTGGAGAAAACGTGGAGAAAACGTGGAGAAAAAGTGGAGAAAAAGTGGAGAAAAAGTGGAGCATAGGAGGAGAAAAAGTGGAGAAAAAAGTGGAGAAAACGTGGAGAAAAAGTGGAGAAAAAGTGGAGAAAAAGTGGAGCATAAGAGGAGAAAAAGTGGAGATTAAGAGGAGAAAAAGTGGAGAAAAAGTGGAGAAAAAGTGGAGAAAAAGTGGAGCATAAGAGGAGAAAAAGTGGAGAAAAAAGTGGAGAAAAAGTGGAGAAAAAGTGGAGAAAAAGTGGAGATTAAGAGGAGAAAAAGTGGAGCATAAGAGGAGAAAAAGTGGAGAAAAAAGTGGAGAAAAAGTGGAGAAAGTGGAGAAAAAAATGGAGAAAAAGTGGAGAAAAAGTGGAGAAAAAGTGGAGAATAAGAGGAGAAAAAGTGGAGAAAAAGTGGAGAAAAAGTGGAGAATAAGAGGAGAAAAAGTGGAGAATAAGTGGAGAAAAAAATGGAGAAAAAGTGGAGAAAAAGTGGAGAAAAAGTGGAGCATAAGAGGAGAAAAAGTGGAGAAAAAGTGGAGAAAAAGTGGAGAAAAAGTGGAGCATAAGAGGAGAAAAAGTGGAGAAAAAAGTGGAGAAAAAGTGGAGAAAAAGTGGAGCATAAGAGGAGAAAAAGTGGAGAAAAAGTGGAGAAAAAGTGGAGCATAAGAGGAGAAAAAGTGGAGAAAAAGTGGAGAAAAAGTGGAGCATAAGAGGAGAAAAAGTGGAGAAAAAGTGGAGAAAAAAGTGGAGAAAAAGTGGAGAAAAAGTGGAGAAAAAGTGGAGAAAAAGTGGAGAAAAAGTGGAGATTAAGAGGAGAAAAAGTGGAGAAAAAGTGGAGCATAAGAGGAGAAAAAGTGGAGAAAAAAGTGGAGAAAACGTGGAGAAAACGTGGAGAAAAAGTGGAGAAAAAGTGGAGAAAAAGTGGAGCATAAGAGGAGAAAAAGTGGAGAAAAAGTGGAGAAAAAAGTGGAGAAAAAGTGGAGAAAAAGTGGAGAAAAAGTGGAGAAAAAGTGGAGAAAAAGTGGAGAAAAAGTGGAGAAAAAGTGGAGCATAAGAGGAGAAAAAGTGGAGAAAAAGTGGAGAAAAAGTGGAGAAAAAGTGGAGAAAAAAGTGGAGAAAAAGTGGAGAAAAAGTGGAGAAAAAGTGGAGATTAAGAGGAGAAAAAGTGGAGAAAAAGTGGAGAAAAAGTGGAGCATAAGAGGAGAAAAAGTGGAGAAAAAAGTGGAGAAAACGTGGAGAAAACGTGGAGAAAAAGTGGAGAAAAAGTGGAGAAAAAGTGGAGAAAAAGTGGAGAAAAAGTGGAGCATAGGAGGAGAAAAAGTGGAGAAAAAAGTGGAGAAAACGTGGAGAAAAAGTGGAGAAAAAGTGGAGAAAAAGTGGAGCATAAGAGGAGAAAAAGTGGAGATTAAGAGGAGAAAAAGTGGAGAAAAAGTGGAGAAAAAGTGGAGAAAAAGTGGAGAAAAAGTGGAGCATAAGAGGAGAAAAAGTGGAGAAAAAAGTGGAGAAAAAGTGGAGAAAAAGTGGAGAAAAAGTGGAGATTAAGAGGAGAAAAAGTGGAGAAAAAAGTGGAGAAAAAGTGGAGAAAAAAATGGAGAAAAAGTGGAGAAAAAGTGGAGAGAAAGTGGAGAAAAAAATGGAGAAAAAGTGGAACACCCTTTGGTACCTTTCATGTGGCACTAAGGGGTGCTTAGCTTTGTATTTAGCCAAAAAAATGAAAAAAAAATGACATAGGGTTCCCCCTAGTTTTGTAGCCAGCTAGGGTAAAGCAGACGGCTGCAGCCTGCAGACCACAGCTGGCAACCTCACCTTGGCTGGTAATCCAAAACTGAGGGCACCCCACGCTGTTATTTTAAATTAAATAAATAATTGAAAAAAAAAACACGTAGGGGTCCCCCAAAATTTGATCACCAGCCAAGGTAAAGCAGACAGCTGGGGCCTGATATTCTCAGACTAGGGAGGTCCATGGTTATTGGAATCTCCCCAGCCTAAAAATAGCAGGCCGCAGCCGCCCCAGAAGTGGCGCATCCATTAGATGCGCCAATCCTGGTGCTTCGCCCCAGCTCATCCCGCGCCCTGGTGCGGTGGCAAACGGGGTAATATTTGGGGTTAATACCAGATGTGTAATGTCACCTGGCATCAAGCCCTGGGGTTGGTGAGGTCAGGCGTCTATCAGATACCCGACATCACCAACCCAGTCAGTAATAAAAAAAAAATACACGACAAACACATTTTTATTTGAAAAAACACTCCCCAAAACATTCCCTCTTTAACCAATTTATTAGATTGAAAAACAAATCCAGGTCTGGTGTAATCCAAGGGGTTGCCATGACGATGCACACTGTCCCAGTCAATGAAGAGCAGGATGTTCCCCATTGGCTGGGAGAGCAGTGCAGTGACCTGAGCTAACATCAATGGGTCAGCCCAGGTCACTGCAGGGGGGTGACAAGTGCTGCTGTCAGTGAGGTACATTACCTGCGCTGATCTCCAGCACACTGACAGCCCCTGTCACTGAGCTCAATGACCGCCCGGCGCCTTCACACCAAGTATCGCGAGAGGTCCATGACGTCACCGCTAGTCAGTCTCGGGTCGGAAGCGATAGGTGATGTGACAAGCGGCGGCCATGGAGGACAGTGACAGCGCTGAGGTCGGGATGGCGGGACTTCATCACCGCAGGTAAGCCGAGCGAGCGAGCGGGCGGGCGGGCGGGCGGGCGGGGGGGGGGGGGGGGATGTGGATGTGTGTGTGTGTGTGTGTGTGTGTGTATGTATGTGTACATGCCGCGGGCAGGAGGGGGTGGAGCGAGCTGAGCGGGAAAGTGTGGGCTTCCTGCACGTAACTAAGATAAACATCGGGTTACTAACCAAAGCGCTTTGCTTGGATACCCGATGTTTATCTTGGTTACCAGCTTGTGGCAGGCTGCCAGCGATGGCTCCTGCTCACTGTAGCTGTAAAAAGCCCTGCTTTTTGCTGCTAGAACCGTTCTCGAACGTATCTAGAACTATCGAGCTTTTAGCAAAAAGCTCGAGTTCTAGTTCGATCTCGAACAGCCCAAAAATCACTCGAGCCGCGAACTGGAGAACCACGAACCACGAACCGCGCTCAACTCTAGTGATGACCACTACACTATGAAACCTGACGAAAAGTTACTGTGTATTGGCTAGCAGAGCAGAATTGTGACTGACGGGGCCTTTTTATTGCTGAAGGAAAGTATTTTTGGTTAATGAAACATTTACAATTATTATTACATATTTTACCAGTTTTATTCCTACAAAGGGATTTTGCTTAAATTGAAGTGTATATTGAATGTGTTACTTTTTTCTCCATAGTTTGGTCTTTTGCTTTTGTATTTATGGGAACTATATATTTTGAAACAAATAGGATTTTTATAATATGGGATTATGTTTTCTGCTAAAATGGTCAATAAAAAAGAAACCCAAAATCGTAGTTCTCTTTGTGATGGAAGCAAAAATGTATTGTCATTTGGCAACAAAACCAAGAATTTCACATATTACAAGTCGATAGGAAATTACTTCAACACCAAAAACAGATTGGTTTCACTGGGGATTGAACCCAGGACCTTCTGCGTGTGAAGCAGACGTGATGACCACTACACTATGAAACCTTTGAAATCCTGCAAAGTAATGGCAATTAGAGACGAGTTTTGACCGCCAGGGGAAAAAAAACAAATTCGTAGCTCTGTTGGTGATGGAAGCTAAAACATCCCGTTATTCGGCAACAAAGCCAAGAACTTTATATACTGCAGGTTGATACGGGATTATTTCAACACCAAGAACACATGGGTTTCACTGGGGATTGAACCCAGGACCTTCGGCTTGTAAAGCAGACGTGATTTCCACTACACTATGAAACCTTTAAAAGCCTGCAAAGTAATGGCAATTAGAGACGAGTTTTGACCGCCAGGGAAAAAAAAAACAAATTCGTAGCTCTGTTGGGGATGGAAGCCAAAACATCCCATCATTCGGCAACAAAGCCAAGAACTTCATATATTGTAGTTTAATTGAGTATTATTTCAACACCAAGAACAGATTGGTTTTACTGGGGATTAAACGCAGGACCTTCTGCGTGTTAAGCAGACGTGATGACCACTACTCTATGAAACCTGATGGAAAGTTACTGTGTTTTGGCTAGCAGAGCAGAATTGTGACTGACGGGGCCTTTTTATTGCTGAAGGAAAGTATTTTTGGTTAATGAAACATTTACAATTTTTATTACATATTTTACCAGTTTTATTCCTACAAAGGGATTTTGCTTAAAAGGAAGTTTACATTGAATGTGTTACTTTTTTCCACATAGTTTAGTTGTTTGCTTCTGTATTTAAAGGAACTATATATTTTGAAACAAATAGGATTTTTATAATATGGGATTATGTTTTCTGCTAAAATGGTCAATAAAAAAGAAACCCAAAATCGTAGTTCTCTTGGTGATGGAAGCCAAAATATATTATCAGTTGGCAACAAAACAAAGAATTTCATATGTTACAGGTTGATAGCAAATTACTTGAACAGCGAAAACGGCTTGTTTTTACTGGGGATTGAACCCAGGACCTTCTGCATGTGAAGTAGACGTGATGACGACTCCACTTTGAAACCTGTGAAATCCTGCAAAGTAATGGCATTTAGAGACGAGTTTTGACCGCCAGGGGAAAAAAAAAAATAATTTGTAGTTCTGTTTGTGATGGAAGCCAAAACATCCCGTCATTCGGCAACAAAGCCGAGAACTTCATATATTGTAGTTGGATAGCGTATTATTTCAACACTAAGAACAGATTGGTTTCACTGGGGATTGAAGCCAGGACCTTCTGCGTGTGAAGCAAACGTGATGACCACTACACTATGAAACCTTTGAAATCCTGCAAAGTAATGGTAATTAGAGACGAGTTTTGACCGCCAGGGGAAAAAAAACAAATTCGTAGCTCTGTTGGTGATGGAAGCTAAAACATCCCGTTATTCGTCAACAAAGCCAAGAACTTCATATATTGTAGTTTAATTAAGTATTATTTCAACACCAAGAACAGATTGGTTTCACTGGGGACTGAACCCAGAACCTTCTGCGAGTAAACCAGACGTGATTTCCACTACACTATGAAACCTTTAAAAACCTGCAAAGTAATGACAATTAGAACTTTATATACTGCAGGTTGATAGGGGATTATTTTAACACCAAGAACACATGGGTTTCACTTGGGATTGAACCCAGAACCTTCTGCGTGTGAAGCAGACGTAATTTCCACTACACTATGAAACCTTTGAAAATCTGCAAAGTAATGACAATTAGAGACGAGTTTTGACCGCCAGGGGAAAAAAAAACAAATTCGTAGCTCTGTTGGGGATGGAAGCCAAAACATCCCATCATTCGGCAACAAAGGCAAGAACTTCATATATTGTAGTTTAATTAAGTTTTATTTCAACACCAAGAACAGATTGGTTTTACTGGGGATTGAACGCAGGACCTTCTGCGTGTTAAGCAGACGTGATGACCACTACTCTATGAAACCTGATGGAAAGTTACTGTGTATTGGCTAGCAGAGCAGAATTGTGACTGATGGGGCCTTTTTATTGCTGAAGGAAAGTATTTTTGGTTAATGAAACATTTACAATTATTATTACATATTTTACCAATTTTATTCCTACAAAGGGATTTTGCTTAAATTGAAGTTTATATTGAATGTGTTACTTTTTTCTCCAAACTTTGGTCTTTTGCTTTTGTATTTATGGGAACTATATATTTTGAAACAAATAGGATTTTTATAATCTGGGATTATGTTTTCTGCTAAAATGATCAATAAAAAAGAAACCCAAAATCGTAGTTCTCTTTGTGATGGAAGACAAAATGTATTGTCATTTGGCAACGAAACCAAGAATTTCACATATTACAAGTCGATCGGAAATTACTTCAACACCAAAACCAGATTGGTTTCACTGGGGATTGAACCCAGGACCTTCTGCATGTGAAGCAGACGTGATGACCACTACACTATGAAACTTTTGAAAGCCTGCAAAGTAATGGCAATTAGAGACGAGTTTTGACCGCCAGGGGAAAAAAAAACAAATTCGTAGCTCTGTTGGTGATGGAAGCTAAAACATCCCGTTATTCGGCAACAAAGCCAAGAACTTTATATACTGCAGGTTGATAGGGGATTATTTCAACACCAAGAACACATGGGTTTCACTGGGGATTGAACCCAGGATATTCTGTGTGTAAAGCAGACGTGATTTCTGCCTGCAAAGTAATGCAATTAGAGACGAGTTTTGACTGCCAGGGAAAAAAAAAACAAATTCGTAGCTCTGTTGGGGATGGAAGCCAAAACATCCCATCATTCGGCAACAAAGCCAAGAACTTCATATATTGTAGTTTAATTGAGTATTATTTCAACACTAAGAACAGATTGGTTTTACTGGGGATTGAACGCCGGACCTTCTGCGTGTTAAGCAGACGTGATGACCACTACTCTATGAAACCTGATGGAAAGTTACTGTGTATTGGCTAGCAGAGTAGAATTGTGACTGACGGGGCCTTTTTATTGCTGAAGGAAAGTATTTTTGGTTAATGAAACATTTACAATTTTATTACATATTTTACCAGTTTTATTCCTACAAAGGGATTTTGCTTAAAAGGAAGTTTACATTGAATGTGTTACTTTTTTCCACATAGTTTAGTTGTTTGCATTTGTATTTAAAGGAACTATATATTTTGAAACAAACAGGATTTTTATAATATGGGATTATGTTTTCTACTAAAATGGTCAATAAAAAAGAAACCCAAAATCGTAGTTCTCTTGGTGATGGAAGCCAAAATATATTATCAGTTGGCAACACAATAAAGAATTTCATATGTTACAGGTTGATAGCAAATTACTTCAACAGCGAAAACGGCTTGTTTTTACTGGGGATTGAACCCAGGACTTTCTGCGTGTGAAGTAGACGTGTTGACGACTCCACTATGAAACCTGTGAAATCCTGCAAAGTAATGTCATTTAGAGACGAGTTTTGACCGCCAGGGGAAAAAAACCAAATTCGTAGCTCTGTTGGTGATGGAAGCTAAAACATCCCGTTATTCGGCAACAAAGCCAACAACTTTATATATTGTAGTTGGATAGCGTATTATTTCAACACTAAGAACAGATTGGTTTTACTGGGGATTGAACCCAGGACCTTCTGCGTGTTAAGCAGACGTGATGACCACTACACTATAAAACCTGACGAAAAGTTACTGTGTATTCGCTAGCAGAGCAGAATTGTGACTGACGGGGCCTTTTTATTGCTGAAGGAAAGTATTTTTGGTTAATGAAACATTTACAATTATTATTACATATTTTACCAGTTTTATTCCTACAAAAGGATTTTGCTTAAATTGAAGTTTATATTGAATGTGTTACTTTTTTCTCCATATTTTGGTCTTTTGCTTTTGTATTTATGGGAACTATATATTTTGAAACAAATAGGATTTTTATAATATGGGATTATGTTTTCTGCTAAAATGGTCAATAAAAAAGAAACCCAAAATCGTAGTTCTCTTTGTGATGGAAGCCAAAATGTATTGTCATTTGGCAATGAAACCAAGAATTTCACATATTACAAGTCGATAGGAAATTACTTCAACACCAAAAACAGATTGGTTTCACTGGGGATTAAACCCTGGACTTACTGCGTGTTAAGCAGACGTGATGACCACTACACTATGAAACCTTTGAAATCCTGCAAAATAATGGCAATTAGAGATGAGTTTTGACCGCCAGGGGAAAAAAACTAATTCGTAGCTCTGTTGGTGATGGAAGCTAAAACATCCCGTTCTTTGCAACAAAGCCAAGAACTTTATATACTGCAGGTTGATAGGGGATTATTTCAACACCAAGAACACATGGGTTTCACTGGGGATTGAACCCAGGACCTTCTGCGTGTAAATCAGACGTGATTTCCACTACACTATGAAACCTTAGAAAGCCTGCAAAGTAATGGCAATTAGAGACGAGTTTTGACTGCCAGGGGAAAAAAAAAACAAATTCGTAGCTCTGTTGGGGATGGAAGCCAAAACATCCCATCATTCGGAAACAAAGCCAAGAACTTCATATATTGTAGTTTAATTGAGTATTATTTCAACACCAAGAACAGATAGGTTTTACTGGGGATTGAACGCAGGACCTTCTGCGTGTTAAGCAGACGTGATGACCACTACTCTATGAAACCTTTGAAATCCTGCAAAGTAATGGCAATTAGAGTCGAGTTTTGACCGCCAGGGGAAAAAAAACAAATTCGTAGCTCTGTTGGTGATGGAAGCTAAAACATCCCGTTATTCGACAACAAAGGCAAGAACTTTATATACTGCAGGTAGATAGGGGATTATTTCAACACCAAGAACACATGGGTTTCACTGGGGATTGAACCCAGGACCTTCTGCGTGTAAAGCAGACATGATTTCCACTACACTATGAAACCTTTGAATGCCTGCAAAGTAATGGCAATTAGAGACGAGTTTTGACCGCCAGGGAAAAAAAAAAAAATTCGTAGCTCTATTGGGGATGGAAGCCAAAACATCCCATCATTCGGCAACAAAGCCAAGAACTTCATATATTGTAGTTTAATTGAGTATTATTTCAACACCAAGAACAGATTGGTTTTACTGGGGATTGAACGCAGGACCTTCAGCGTGTTAAGCAGACGTGATGACCACTACTCTATGAAACCTGATGGAAAGTTACTGTGTATTGGCTAGCAGAGCAGACTTGTGACTGACGGGGCCTTTTTATTGCTGAAGGAAAGTATTTTTGGTTAATGAAACATTTACAATTTTTATTACATATTTTACCAGTTTTATTCCTACAAAGGTATTTTGCTTAAAAGGAAGTTTACATTGAATGTGTTACTTTTTTCCACATAGTTTAGTTTTTTGCTTTTGTATTTAAAGGAACTATATATTTGGAAACAAACAGGATTTTTATAATATGGGATTATGTTTTCTGCTAAAATGGTCAATAAAAAAGAAACCCAAAATCGTAGTTCTCTTTGTGATGGAAGCCAAAATGTATTGTCATTTGGCAATGAAACCAAGAATTTCACATATTACAAGTCGATAGGAAATTACTTCAACACCAAAAACAGATTGGTTTCACTGGGGATTAAACCCTGGACTTACTGCGTGTAAATCAGACGTGATTTCCACTACACTATGAAACCTTTGAAAGCCTGCAAAGTAATGGCAATTAGAGACGAGTTTTGACCGCCAGGGAAAAAAAAAACAAATTCGTAGCTCTGTTGGGGATGGAAGCCAAAACATCCCATCATTCGGAAACAAAGCCAAGAACTTCATATATTGTAGTTTAATTGAGTATTATTTCAACACCAAGAACAGATAGGTTTTACTGGGGATTAAACGCAGGACCTTCTGCGTGTTAAGCAGACGTGATGACCACTACTCTATGAAACCTGATGGAAAGTTACTGTGTATTGGCTAGCAGAGCAGAATTGTGACTGACGGGGCCTTTTTATTGCTGAAGGAAAGTATTTTTGGTTAATGAAACATTTACAATTTTTATTACATATTTTACCAGTTTTATTCCTACAAAGGGATTTTGCTTAAAGGAAGTTTACATTGAATGTGTTACTTTTTTCCACATAGTTTAGTTGTTTGCTTTTGTATTTAAAGGAACTATATATTTTGAAACAAACAGGATTTTTATAATATGGGATTATGTTTTCTGCTAAAATGGTCAATAAAAAAGAAACCCAAAATCGTAGTTCTCTTGGTGAGGGAAGCCAAAATATATTATCAGTTGGCAACAAAACCAAGATTTTCATATATTACAGGTTGATAGCAAATTACTTCAACAGCGAAAGCGGCTTGTTTTTACTGGGGATTGAACCCAGAACCTTCTGCATGTGAAGTTCACGTGATGACCACTCCACTATGAAACCTGTGAAATCCTGCAAAGTAATGGCATTTAGAGACGAGTTTTGACAGCCAGGGGAAAAAAAAATAATAATTTGTAGTTCTGTTTGTGATGGAAGCAAAAACATACCGTCATTCGGCAACAATGCCGAGAACCTCATATATTGTAGTTGGATAGCGTATTATTTCAACACTAAGAACAGATTGGTTTCACTGGGGATTGAACCCAGGACCTACTGCATGTTAAGCAGACGTGATGACCACTACACTATGAAACCTGACGAAAAGTTACTGTGTATTGGCTAGCAGAGCAGAATTGTGACTGACAGGGCCTTTTTATTGCTGAAGGAAAGTATTTTTGGTTAATGAAACATTTACAATTATTATTACATATTTTACCAGTTTTATTCCTAGAAAGGGATTATGCTTAAATTGAAGTTTATATTGAATGTGTTACTTTTTTCTCCATAGTTTGGTCTTTTGCTTTTGTATTTATGGAAACTATATATTTTGAAACAAATAGGATTTTTATAATATGGGATTATGTTTTCTGCTAAAATGGTCAATAAAAAAGAAACCCAAAATCGTAGTTCTCTTTGTGATGGAAGCCAAAATGTATTGTCATTTGGCAGCGAAACCAAGAATTTCACATATTACAAGTCGATAGGAAATTACTTCAACACCAAAAGCAGATTGGTTTCACTGGGGATTGAATCCAGGACTTTCTGCGTGTGAAGCAGACGCGATGACCACTACACTATGAAACCTTTGAAATCCTGCAAAGTAATTGCAATTAGAGACGAGTTTTGACCGCCAGGGGAAACAAAACAAATTTGTAGCTCTGTTGTTGATTAAAGCTAAAACATCCTGTTATTCGGCAACAAAGCCAAGAACTTTATAGATTGCAGGTTGATAGGACATTATTTCAACACCAAGAACACATGGGTTTCACTGGGGATTGAACCTAGGCTTTCTGCGCGTAAAGCAGACGTGATTTCCACTACACTATGAAACCTTTGAAAGCCTGCAAAGTAATGGCAATTAGAGACGAGTTTTGAGCGCCAGGGAAAAAAAAAAGAAATTCGTAGCTCTGTTGGTGATGGAAGCCAAAACATCCCATCATTCGGCAACAAAGCCAAGAACTTCATATATTGTAGTTTAATTGGGTATTATTTCAACACCAAGAACAGATTGGTTTTACTGGGGATTGAATGCAGGACCTTCTGCGTGTTAAGCAGACGTGATGACCACTACCCTATGAAACCTGATGGAAAGTTACAGTGTATTGGCTAGCAGAGCAGAATTGTGACTGACGGGGCCATTTTATTGCTGAAGGAAAGTATTTTTGGTTAATGAAACATTTACAATTGTTATTACATATTTTACCAGTTTTATTCCTACTAAGGGATTTTGCTTAAATTGAAGTTTACTAGTGATGAGCGAGTACTAAAAAGCTCGGGTGCTCGAGGCTCGGGCCGAGCATCCCAAGATACTCTTGTACTCGGCCCGAGCACCGAGCCCAATGTTATCCTATGGGAGACCCGAGTATTTTTGTGAAATGACCCCCGGCAGCATGGAGAAACCCTAAAAATGTCACAAAAGTCTCAGAAGAGTGCTCAAATGACATGGCAACAGCATGGGGAAGACCCCTTGAAGCATTTATCACTCAAAAGTCACAGCTGTGAACAATTTTGTCCGCGTTTTACGCCATTTTTACGGACTGATCAGAAAACCTTCCAAAATGACCCCAAAATGATTTTTCATGGCAGAAATGTTAGGGGCACATACCCAATAGTGAGATAGAGCTGGTGTATGTTACTTTTTGAGTTTAATACATGAAAGATTTTACGTAAAACATTGTGTGGCACTCCGATGTCCCTGAGAAGAGACGTACATGAAGGCCTCTTGAGTCTAATGTGCCCATTTTGAGGAAGTGAGTCTTTGTAGTATTTTCCTTTGCCAGGGCAGTCCAAAATTGTGAGGTTCACCAATGCCCCTGCATAGAGACGTGCATGAGGGCCTGTAAACCTGAAGTGCCCATTGGAAGGAAGTGGGTCTATTGTAGTATAGCCCTTTGGCAGGGCAGCCAAAAATTGGGAGGCTCCACGTTGTCCCTGGATAGAGACGTGCATGAGGGCCTGTAAACATAAAGTGCCCATTGTAAGGAAGTGGGTCTATTGTAGTATAGCCCTTTGGCAGGGCAGCCAAAAATTGGGAGGCTCCACGTTGTCCCTGGATAGAGACCTGTTAGGTTCTTAGTGCCTCCGTGCTTGCATTTAAAAACAAGCACGTGTGTGCCTGTTGGTGGCAGCTTTCCGCTGCACTTGTGTGCGTTTTGCAAAAACTTGGAAATAACGCACAAGTCTAGTGAATCTACATCAGCACAGCATTGCAAAATGCGCAAGGGCGTTGGCAACGAACAAGGAAGTGGACGTGATGGTGGTGCAGGCAGAGACCGAGGTCGTGTGCAAGCTCTAATTTCGCCACAACAAAGGGCCACATCTACTCGCTCGCACGTCCTGTCCCAAATTCTTGGGGACCGCAGCAGTACACCGCTCTTGAACCAAGACCAGTGTCAACAGGTTGTTAGTTGGATAGCGGATAATGCTTCCAGTCAGATTGGCACCACCACAAACACTCTGTCTTCCACACGGTCAAGTGTCAGTAGCCGTGATACTGCACCGCACATTTTAGAACCTGATCCTCCTTCCTACCACCAGGCCGAGTACACGTCCACGGACATTACTGATCCCACACTTGGACACTCGGAAGAGCTGTTCGTTCACGTTTCCATTCACACATTCTGGCCTCTCGCCAGCTCCTGTTGAAGTGGGCCATGACGAGATTGTATGTACAGATGCCCAAATATTTGAGCAGCCACGTTCTCACGAAGTTGGCAACGTGTCTCAACGAGGGGTGGACGATGATGAGCCACAATTGTCAGGAAATCAGGAGGAGCAGGGTGCGGAAGAGGAAGACGACGTGGTGGATGATCCAGTAACTGACCCAACCTGGCAGGAGGATATGCAGAGCGAGGACAGCAGTGCACAGGGGGAGGGAGGCGTAGCATCCCAACAGGCAGTAAGAAGCAGGGTGGTGGCCCCAGGCAGACGTCAGGCAACTGTTCCCCGGAACAACACGACACAAGGTGCCTGTACAAATGTTAGGTCTTCCCGAGTCTGGCAGATTTTTAAGTTGGCTCCAGATGATTCTAAAAAGGCCATTTGCAACACCTGCCGTGCCAGCATCAGCAGGGGTACCAAAACTAGCAGCCTGACCACCACCAGAATGATCAGGCACATGTCAGCCAAGCACCCGACTTTGTGGGATGTACAACAGAGTCGAGGAGCAGTGCTTGCTGATGTCACTGCTACATCTTCGCTTGTTGTGCATGCGAGCCAATCCCCTGTCCATGCTGCCTGCGAACAAGCCTCCTCCGGCCCTGCACCTGCAGTTGCCCACGCAGAAATAACACCATCATCAAGCACGTCCTTGTCCCAGCGCAGCGTTCAGTTATCCATTCAGCAAACCTTTGAACGCAGGCGCAAATACACTGCCAACGCCCCACATGCCACACTTCTAAATGCTAACATTTCGCGACTGCTTGCGCTGGAAATGTTGCCTTTTAGGCTGGTTGAGACAGAAGCATTCCGCGACCTGATGGTGGCAGCTGTCCCACGTTACTCGGTCCCCAGCCGCCACTATTTCTCCCGGTGTGCCGTCCCCGCATTGCATAACCACGTGTCACAAAACATCACACGTGCCCTGAACAACGCTGTTTCACCCAAAGTCCACCTAACCACAGGCACGTGGACAAGTGCATGTGGGCAAGGCCGCTACATCTCGTTGACGTCAGACTGGGTTAATATTGTGGAAGCTGGGACCCAGTCTGAGCGAGGGACGGAACACGTCCTTCACACACCAAGTTTTGCAGGCCCTACCTCAGTCAGGGTTTCACCCACACTCTACAGCTCCGGAATGTCATGCTCCTCAGCCTCCTCCTCCTCCTGCGCATCCTCATCCACTTTACCCTCCACACCAGTCCCAAGCTGGAATTGTCGCGGGCGGAGGAGGGGACGCTGCGCTCTCCCACTGCTCGGGTCCGGCTGCCGCTGCTCTACGGCTGCTGCTGCTCGGTGGCTCGAGCGATGGCCGGATCCTGGAGGCTCGAGCGGCGCTCCTCGCCCGTGAGTGAAAAGGGGTGGTTTGGGTTTTGGGGATATTGTCCGTGACGCCACCCACGGTTGTGGTGATTGTGTGGACACCACCGCTGCTCTGGACGGGGATCCCGGGAGCCTGTGACAGGGAGCAGCTTTGTTGTTATTTCTCCCCTCCGTGGGTAGGGGTGTTGGTTGTCCCGGGGCCCGGTCATGGGGTAGAGATGGATGACAGGCGGGTAGCAGGGCCTGATGAGGTGCAGGGTCGCAGGGCCAGCGCTGTGCCGCACGGCACGGAGGTACTCACTCAGCCCAATGATGATGACACAGTTCACGGTAAAACAAGTGGCTGGATGGACGGGTCCCTAGGACGGCTGCGGTTGTTCCTCCCTGCAGGTTAGTGATGACTGTCTCTCCCTAAGTTCAGTGTTGGTAGTGATGGTTTCCCACCGGTAACCCGTTCCCCAACCTGGATATGGGCCGGAGGAGTCCCTTTTGCCCACAGGCGCTGGCCCTGGGAGACGGTTGCCCTTGGCGGTGGCGGTGTCTCCCCTTCACGGTTGGACGGTTGCCTTCTATCATGACTTGGCTGTTTGGAAACCCTGAGGTCCCCTTCACTAACGGATTTGGCAAATTCACGGCGACACCAAGCCTTGCCGGGATCCGAAAGGCCCCTGCCAATGGTGCTGTCTTCTCTTTGTATACCGGTCCGGTACGGCCGGGTCACCACTAGAGATGAGCGAACCGGTCCCGGTTCGGCTCGAGTTCAGTTCGCCGAACGGAGGTCCCGTTCGAGTTCGGTTCGTCGAACGTTCGACGAACCGTACTCGAACTGCATAGGAAACAATGGCAGGCAATCACAAACACAGAAAAACACCTAGAAAACACCCTCAAAGGTGTCCAAAAGGTGACAAACAACTCACAACACAACACAAACACATGGGAAAGTGACAAGGACATGTACTCATGCGAAAACAAAACAGCTGGACAAGGAAAAAGAGGAGGACACACAGATATAGGCATGGCACGCCCTTCTAAAGTCATGTAAAACACTGCAAGGTGACTCAAAGCGGAGTCTCCCTTTTTTCCAAAAATTGGGCCCCACACACACCCACCCCTTCAGTGGCAGCAGTTGTGCCCCAGTTGTACACTTCACAGCTAGATTTGCATCAAGCACATTCAAAAATACGCTATTCTTAACCGTCCCCAGCATGACACCGGGATAGGTAGCAAAGTCTTTCCTGATCCCAGCTCTGTTCATCTTGGCTTCTTTTAAAAACACATCAAGCAAGGGTTACTCCAAGCGGAGTCTCCCTTTTTTCCAAAAATTGGGCCCCACACACACCCACCCCTTCAGTGGCAGCAGTTGTGCCCCAGTTGTACACTTCACAGCTAGATTTGCATCAAGCACATTCAAAAATACGCTATTCTTAACCGTCCCCAGCATGACACCGGGATAGGTAGCAAAGTCTTTCCTGATCCCAGCTCTGTTCATCTTGGCTTCTTTTAAAAACACATCAAGCAAGGGTTACTCCAAGCGGAGTCTCCCTTTTTTCCAAAAATTGGGCCCCACACACACCCACCCCTTCAGTGGCAGCAGTTGTGCCCCAGTTGTACACTTCACAGCTAGATTTGCATCAAGCACATTCAAAAATACGCCATAATTAACCGTCCCCAGGATGACACCAGGGTAGGTAGCAAAGTCTTTGCTGAACCATGACTTGTTCATCTTGGCTTCTTTTAAAAACAATGTAAGCAAGGGTTACTCCAAGCGGAGTCTCCCTTTTTTCCAAAAATTGGGCCCCACACACACCCACCCCTTCAGTGGCAGCAGTTGTGCCCCAGTTGTACACTTCACAGCTAGATTTGCATCAAGCACATTCAAAAATACGCTATTCTTAACCGTCCCCAGGATGACACCGGGATAGGTAGCAAAGTCTTTCCTGATCCCAGCTCTGTTCATCTTGGCTTCTTTTAAAAACACATCAAGCAAGGGTTACTCCAAGCGGAGTCTCCCTTTTTTCCAAAAATTGGGCCCCACACACACCCACCCCTTCAGTGGCAGCAGTTGTGCCCCAGTTGTACACTTCACAGCTAGATTTGCATCAAGCACATTCAAAAATACGCTATTCTTAACCGTCCCCAGGATGACACCGGGATAGGTAGCAAAGTCTTTCCTGATCCCAGCTCTGTTCATCTTGGCTTCTTTTAAAAACACATCAAGCAAGGGTTACTCCAAGCGGAGTCTCCCTTTTTTCCAAAAATTGGGCCCCACACACACCCACCCCTTCAGTGGCAGCAGTTGTGCCCCAGTTGTACACTTCACAGCTAGATTTGCATCAAGCACATTCAAAAATACGCCATAATTAACCGTCCCCAGGATGACACCAGGGTAGGTAGCAAAGTCTTTGCTGAACCATGACTTGTTCATCTTGGCTTCTTTTAAAAACAATGTAAGCAAGGGTTACTCCAAGCGGAGTCTCCCTTTTTTCCAAAAATTGGGCCCCACACACACCCACCCCTTCAGTGGCAGCAGTTGTGCCCTAGTTGTACACTTCACAGCTAGATTTGCATCAAGCACATTCAAAAATACGCTATTCTTAACCGTCCCCAGCATGACACCGGGATAGGTAGCAAAGTCTTTCCTGATCCCAGCTCTGTTCATCTTGGCTTCTTTTAAAAACACATCAAGCAAGGGTTACTCCAAGCGGAGTCTCCCTTTTTTCCAAAAATTGGGCCTTACACATACCCACCCCTTCAGTGGCAGCAGTTGTGCCCCAGTTGTACACTTCACAGCTAGATTTGCATCAAGCACATTCAAAAATACGCTATTCTTAACCGTCCCCAGCATGACACCGGGATAGGTAGCAAAGTCTTTCCTGATCCCAGCTCTGTTCATCTTGGCTTCTTTTAAAAACACATCAAGCAAGGGTTACTCCAAGCGGAGTCTCCCTTTTTTCCAAAAATTGGGCCCCACACACACCCACCCCTTCAGTGGCAGCAGTTGTGCCCCAGTTGTACACTTCACAGCTAGATTTGCATCAAGCACATTCAAAAATACGCCATAATTAACCGTCCCCAGGATGACACCAGGGTAGGTAGCAAAATCTTTGCTGAACCATGACTTGTTCATCTTGGCTTCTTTTAAAAACAATGTAAGCAAGGTTTACTCCAAGCGGAGTCTCCCTTTTTTCCAAAAATTGGGCCCCACACACACCCACCCCTTCAGTGGCAGCAGTTGTGCCCCAGTTGTACACTTCACAGCTAGATTTGCATCAAGCACATTCAAAAATACGCTATTCTTAACCGTCCCCAGCATGACACCGGGATAGGTAGCAAAGTCTTTCCTGATCCCAGCTCTGTTCATCTTGGCTTCTTTTAAAAACACATCAAGCAAGGGTTACTCCAAGCGGAGTCTCCCTTTTTTCCAAAAATTGTGCCCACACACACCCACCCATTCAGTGGCAGCACTTGTGCCCTAGTTGTACACTTCACAGCTAGATTTGCATCAAGCACATTCAAAAATACGCCATTCTTATCCATCCCCAGGATGACACCGGGGTAGGTATCAAAGTCTTTCCTGATCCCAGCTCTGTTCATCTTGGCTTCTTTTAAAAACACATCAAGCAAGGGTTACTCCAAGCGGAGTCTCCCTTTTTTCCAAAAATTGGGCCCCACACACACCCACCCCTTCAGTGGCAGCAGTTGTGCCCCAGTTGTACACTTCACAGCTAGATTTGCATCAAGCACATTCAAAAATACGCTATTCTTAACCGTCCCCAGCATGACACCGGGATAGGTAGCAAAGTCTTTCCTGATCCCAGCTCTGTTCATCTTGGCTTCTTTTAAAAACACATCAAGCAAGGGTTACTCCAAGCGGAGTCTCCCTTTTTTCCAAAAATTGGGCCCCACACACACCCACCCCTTCAGTGGCAGCAGTTGTGCCCCAGTTGTACACTTCACAGCTAGATTTGCATCAAGCACATTCAAAAATACGCTATTCTTAACCGTCCCCAGCATGACACCGGGATAGGTAGCAAAGTCTTTCCTGATCCCAGCTCTGTTCATCTTGGCTTCTTTTAAAAACACATCAAGCAAGGGTTACTCCAAGCGGAGTCTCCCTTTTTTCCAAAAATTGGGCCCCACACACACCCACCCCTTCAGTGGCAGCAGTTGTGCCCTAGTTGCAAACAGGATGTTTTGATTTGCATCAAGCACATTCCAAATCCACAAGCATTTACTCTCCCCAGGATGACACAGGGGTAGTAAATTCCTTCTGGATCCATGACTTGTTCATTTTGATGAACGTCAGTCTTTCCACATTGTCACTGGACAGACGCGTGCGCTTATCTGTCAGCACACACCCAGCAGCACTGAAGACACGTTCAGAGACAACGCTGGCAGCTGGACACGACAAAATCTCCAAGGCGTAACTGGAGAGCTCTGGCCATTTTTCTAGATTTGAAGCCCAAAAGGAGCAAGGCTCCATTTGCAAAGTCATGGCATCGATGTTCATTTGGAGATACTCCTGTATCATCCTCTCCAGCCGTTGACTATGTGTCAGACTTGTTGTCTCTGGTGGCCTTGCAAAGGAGGGTCTAAAAAAATTATGAAAAGATTCCATAAAATTGCTGTTACCAGCACCAGATACGGTCCTACTGGTACGGGTAGACTGTTGAAGATGACGAGACCGTCCCATGTTTGTCAAGTTACAATTGGGAGAATCACTCCCTGAACCTGCACGGTTGTTTGGTGGAAAAGCCGATCTAAGATCGAGTAACAGCTTCTGCTGATACTCCTGCATACGTGCGTCCCTTTCTATGGCTGGAATTATGTCACAAAATTTGGACTTGTACCGGGGATCTAATAGTGTGGCAAGCCAGTAGTCATCATCACTTCTAATTTTGACAATACGAGGGTCATGTTGGAGGTAGTGCAACAAGAAGGCACTCATGTGTCTTGCGCAGCCATGCGGACCAAGTCCACGCTGTGTTTGTGGCATAGAGGTGCTAACCGTTCTTTCTTCCTCTGACATCTCCCCCCAACCTCTTTCAACTGAAATTTGACCAAGGTCTCCCTCATCCGCTGAGTCTTCCATGTCCATGGACACTTCGTCCTCCATTTCTTCATGTCCTCTTGCACCTTCCTCAACCTATCGCCTGCTACCATGCGCCCTTGTTGATCCCTGTCCCCCATGGTCCCATGCCTGGCGCCTTGGTGATGATGAACGTCTGGACCTTGGTGATGTTGTTGTGTCTTGCGCATGTGAATCCTCCTGTAGTTCCTCCCCTTCCTGTTGTCCCACCCCCTGAATCCGAATAGTGTTTAGCGTCTGCTCCAGCATGTAAATGACTGGAATCATCATGCTGATAATGGCATTGTCAGCGCTAAACATATTCATCGCCATGTCGAAACTGTGCAGAAGGGTGCATAGGTCCTTGATCTGAGACCACTCCATCAGGGTGATCTGACCCACCTCTGCATCTCGTTGGCCCAGGCTATACGTCATGACGTATTGCACCAGGGCACGGCGGTGCTGCCACAGTCGCTGTAACATGTGGAGAGTTGAATTCCAGCGTGTCGCCACATCGCATTTCAGCCGATGAACCGGCAGTCCGAAAGACTTCTGGAGCGATGCAAGTCGCTCAGCTGCGGCGCTTGAACGGCGGAAGTGAGCAGACAGTTTTCGTGCCCTGTTCAGAAGGCCATCTAGGCCGGGATACTGTGTTAAAAATTGCTGGACGACAAGGTTCAACACGTGAGCCATACAAGGCACGTGTGTCACCTTGCCCAGGCGAAGGGCCGCACCCAGGTTTGCAGCATTGTCGCACACGGCCTTACCAGGCTGCAGGTTGAGTGGAGACAACCATTTATTAAACTCGGACCGCAGAGCTGACCACAACTCCTCACCTGTGTGACTCTTATTACCAAGACATGTCAAGCTAAAGACCGCCTGATGCCGTTACGCTCTTCTGCCAGCATAGTAATGAGGGGTGCGTGATTCCTTTTGCGCTGTGAGAACGCTGGTGGCCTGACCAGGCAGGCATGGGGCGGAGGTGGAGGACCCAGATGAGGTGGAGGATGCAGAAGCAGTGGCGGAACTTGGACAGACAGAGGATTGACACACAAGTCGTGGGGACGGCAAGACTTGTGCAGCAGACCCTTCACCATCTATCACCATAGTTACCCAGTGCCCAGTCAGCGACATGTAACGTCCCTATCCATGCTTACTGGTCCAAGTATCGGTGGTGAAATGCACCCGTTGACACACAGAGTTTCTCAAGGAAGCGGTGATGTTGTGTGCGACATGCTGGTGTAGCGCGGGCACACCTTTCTTAGAGAAGTAGTGGCGACTAGGCATCTGGTACTGGGGCACAGCGACAGACATAAGGTCTCTAAAATCCTGTGTGTCCACTAGGCGGAAAGGCAGCATTTCGGTAGCCAACAGCTTACAGAGGGATAGAGTCAACCTCTTAGCTTTGTCATGGGTCGCAGGAAGTGGCCTTTTATTTGACCACATCTGAGGGACAGAGATCTGGCTGCTGTGTGTAGACGGTGTTGAGTAGGGTGTCCCTGGAAAAATGAAGGTTTGTGAGGAAAGTGCAGGCGGAGACATGATGTTGCCTTCATCCAACGTTGGTGCAATTGATGTCTGAGAGAGCTGTACACACTCACTTGTTTCCCCTTCCAAACCAACTGATGACCTACCAAGCAAACTGCCTGTTGCGGTTACAGTGGTGGAAGTTGTGGGTGGAAAAACAGGTGTGACAGCTGTCCCCACAGTCCTAGAAGATGACGAGCGCGCGGATGCCATGGAAGGGGCAGGCGGTGGATGGTTCGCTCCGCTAGGCCGCATTGCAGCACGGTGAGCTTCCCACCGGGCCAAATGATATTTATTCATGTGACGATTCATGCAAGAAGTTTTCAAACAGCTGAGGTTTTGACCTCTACTAAGAGAACCCTGACAAATTTTACAGATCACATAATTTGGCCGATCTTTTTCTATGTCAAAAAAGGACCAGGCTAGGCAAGGCTTAGAGGCCATGCGACCTGTTGATCCACCCCGAATAATGCTCAAAGGCAGAGTGGTGGCTGAGGATGCAGTTGTAGACGTGCTACCAGTACTCCGACTGTGTCCAGGAAGGCGCAAGGTAACTTCGTCATCAGTTGCTTCCTCCTCCACCACCTCTGTTGACCTCCTCGAGTGCCTGACTGTGGGTTGACAGTAGGTGGGATCTAGAACTTCATCATCAATTGTTGTGTTTGCACTCCCCTCCCCCTCAGACCGAGCCTCTTCTTGCCCTGACCGAATATTTCAGTTGTCATCCCAATCGGGTATCTGAGTCTCATCTTCATCAGTATGTTCCTCATTGTCTATAACCACAGGTGTTACAGTTTGTGACAAAGGGTCAACATTATGCTCAGAAACTTGGTCCTCATGGCCTGAATCAGAGTCACAAAGGTTCTGGGCATCACTGCAGACCATTTCCTGTTCTGTACTCACTGTAGCTTGGGAGCAGACCTCTGATTCCCAGGCTATAGTGTGACTGAACAGCTCTGCAGACTCAGCCATCTCAGTTCCACCACACTGTGCAGGGCTGATGGAGACTTCAGAGCTGGGAGAAAGCAAGTTTGATTGGGATGACAACTCAGAGGACTGGTGTTTTTTGGATGCGGTACTTGAAGTGGCTGAGAGGGCACTTGTTGGACCACTTGAGATCCATTCAAGCATTTTCCTTTTTTGCCCATCATCTACCTTTGTTCCTCTTGTTCGTGTCCGTAAAAAAGGGAGCACATCGGATTGTCCACGGTAAGTAGTAGACATCTTACTTTTGCTGGTAGATGGTCTATCTTCAGCAGATGATAATGGAGCTTTGCCACCTTCCCCACGGACAAAACCTTTTTTGCCTTTTCCACCACGCCTCTTCCCCTTTCCACCAGCATCTGACATTTTGCCACTCATGTTGATTGCGACAAGATTGTGCACTGAAAATGTGGTAGTAAAAATTGAGAGGTAGTGTAGATTGCAGTGGTGGTCTAGCTTTATTAACAGCAGAATAATAAAGAATAAATATCCCTGACAATGCAACTACAGCCCTTTAACTGGCAGCAAAAATACTAGTATAATGGCTTAGTTATAATGAGTTGGAGTGTGCAATGCAGGTAGAGGTGCTGCAAATGTCTTTGCACTAGTGTGACTATAGCAAAGTCCAATAGCCACGTATAGGATGCCACTAGGTACACTGAGTGTTTGCTAGTATAATGGCTTAGTTATAATGAGTTGGAGTGTGCAATGCAGGCAGACGCGCTCTGCAAATGTCTTTGCACTAGTGTGACTATAGCAAAGTCCAATAGCCACGTATAGAATGCCACTAGGTACACTGAGTGTTTGCTAGTATAATGGCTTAGTTATAATGAGTTGGAGTGTGCAATGCAGGCAGACGCGCTCTGCAAATGTCTTTGCACTAGTGTGACTATAGCAAAGTCCAATAGCCACGTATAGAATGCCACTAGGTACACTGAGTGTTTGCTAGTATAATGGCTTAGTTATCATGAGTTGGAGTGTGCAATGCAGGTAGAGGTGCTGCAAATGTCTTTGCACTAGTGTGACTATAGCAAAGTCCAATAGCCACGTATAGGATGCCACTAGGTACACTGAGTGTTTGCTAGTATAATGGCTTAGTTATCATGAGTTGGAGTGTGCAATGCAGGCAGACGCGCTCTGCAAATGTCTTTGCACTAGTGTGACTATAGCAAAGTCCAATAGCCACGTATAGGATGCCACTAGGTACACTGAGTGTTTGCTAGTATAATGGCTTAGTTATAATGAGTTGGAGTGTGCAATGCAGGCAGACGCGCTCTGCAAATGTCTTTGCACTAGTGTGACTATAGCAAAGTCCAATAGCCACGTATAGAATGCCACTAGGTACACTGAGTGTTTGCTAGTATAATGGCTTAGTTATAATGAGTTGGAGTGTGCAATGCAGGCAGACGCGCTCTGCAAATGTCTTTGCACTAGTGTGACTATAGCAAAGTCCAATAGCCACGTATAGAATGCCACTAGGTACACTGAGTGTTTGCTAGTATAATGGCTTAGTTATCATGAGTTGGAGTGTGCAATGCAGGTAGAGGTGCTGCAAATGTCTTTGCACTAGTGTGACTATAGCAAAGTCCAATAGCCACGTATAGGATGCCACTAGGTACACTGAGTGTTTGCTAGTATAATGGCTTAGTTATCATGAGTTGGAGTGTGCAATGCAGGTAGAGGTCCTGCAAATGTCTTTGCACTAGTGTGACTATAGAAAAGTCCAATAGCCACGTATAAGATGCCACTAGGTACACTGAGTGTTTGCTAGTATAATGGCTTAGTTATAATGAGTTGGAGTGTGCAATGCAGGCAGACGCGCTCTGCAAATGTCTTTGCACTAGTGTGACTATAGCAAAGTCCAATAGCCACGTATAGGATGCCACTAGGTACACTGAGTGTTTGCTAGTATAATGGCTTAGTTATCATGAGTTGGAGTGTGCAATGCAGGCAGACGCGCTCTGCAAATGTCTTTGCACTAGTGTGACTATAGCAAAGTCCAATAGCCACGTATAGGATGCCACTAGGTACACTGAGTGTTTGCTAGTATAATGGCTTAGTTATAATGAGTTGGAGTGTGCAATGCAGGCAGACGCGCTCTGGAAATGTCTTTGCACTAGTGTGACTATAGCAAAGTCCAATAGCCACGTATAGAATGCCACTAGGTACACTGAGTGTTTGCTAGTATAATGGCTTAGTTATCATGAGTTGGAGTGTGCAATGCAGGCAGACGCGCTCTGCAAATGTCTTTGCACTAGTGTGACTATAGCAAAGTCCAATAGCCACGTATAGAATGCCACTAGGTACACTGAGTGTTTGCTAGTATAATGGCTTAGTTATAATGAGTTGGAGTGTGCAATGCAGGCAGACGCGCTCTGCAAATGTCTTTGCACTAGTGTGACTATAGCAAAGTCCAATAGCCACGTATAGAATGCCACTAGGTACACTGAGTGTTTGCTAGTATAATGGCTTAGTTATAATGAGTTGGAGTGTGCAATGCAGGCAGACGCGCTCTGCAAATGTCTTTGCACTAGTGTGACTATAGCAAAGTCCAATAGCCACGTATAGAATGCCACTAGGTACACTGAGTGTTTGCTAGTATAATGGCTTAGTTATCATGAGTTGGAGTGTGCAATGCAGGTAGAGGTGCTGCAAATGTCTTTGCACTAGTGTGACTATAGCAAAGTCCAATAGCCACGTATAGGATGCCACTAGGTACACTGAGTGTTTGCTAGTATAATGGCTTAGTTATAATGAGTTGGAGTGTGCAATGCAGGCAGACGCGCTCTGCAAATGTCTTTGCAATAGTGTGACTATAGCAAAGTCCAATAGCCACGTATAGGATGCCACTAGGTACAGTGAGTGTTTGCTAGTATAATGGCTTAGTTATAATGAGTTGGAGTGTGCAATGCAGGCAGACGCGCTCTGGAAATGTCTTTGCACTAGTGTGACTATAGCAAAGTCCAATAGCCACGTATAGGATGCCACTAGGTACACTGACTGTTTGCTAGTATAATGGCTTAGTTATCATGAGTTGGAGTGTGCAATGCAGGTAGAGGTCCTGCAAATGTCTTTGCACTAGTGTGACTATAGCAAAGTCCAATAGCCACGTATAGGATGCCACTAGGTACACTGAGTGTTTGCTAGTATAATGGCTTAGTTATAATGAGTTGGAGTGTGCAATGCAGGCAGACGCGCTCTGCAAATGTCTTTGCACTAGTGTGACTATAGCAAAGTCCAATAGCCACGTATAGAATGCCACTAGGTACACTGAGTGTTTGCTAGTATAATGGCTTACTTATGATGAGTTGGAGTGTGCAATGCAGGCAGACGCGCTCTGCAAATGTCTTTGCACTAGTGTGACTATAGCAAAGTCCAATAGCCACGTATAGAATGCCACTAGGTACACTGAGTGTTTGCTAGTATAATGGCTTAGTTATCATGAGTTGGAGTGTGCAATGCAGGTTGAGGTGCTGCAAATGTCTTTGCACTAGTGTGACTATAGCAAAGTCCAATAGCCACGTATAGGATGCCACTAGGTACACTGAGTGTTTGCTAGTATAATGGCTTAGTTATCATGAGTTGGAGTGTGCAATGCAGGTAGAGGTCCTGCAAATGTCTTTGCACTAGTGTGACTATAGCAAAGTCCAATAGCCACGTATAGGATGCCACTAGGTACACTGAGTGTTTGCTAGTATAATGGCTTAGTTATAATGAGTTGGAGTGTGCAATGCAGGCAGACGCGCTCTGCAAATGTCTTTGCACTAGTGTGACTATAGCAAAGTCCAATAGCCACGTATAGAATGCCACTAGGTATACTGAGTGTTTGCTAGTATAATGGCTTAGTTATCATGAGTTGGAGTGTGCAATGCAGGTAGAGGTGCTGCAAATGTCTTTGCACTAGTGTGACTATAGCAAAGTCCAATAGCCACGTATAGGATGCCACTAGGTACACTGAGTGTTTGCTAGTATAATGGCTTAGTTATCATGAGTTGGAGTGTGCAATGCAGGTAGAGGTGCTGCAAATGTCTTTGCACTAGTGTGACTATAGCAAAGTCCAATAGCCACGTATAGGATGCCACTAGGTACACTGAGTGTTTGCTAGTATAATGGCTTAGTTATAATGAGTTGGAGTGTGCAATGCAGGCAGACGCGCTCTGCAAATGTCTTTGCACTAGTGTGACTATAGCAAAGTCCAATAGCCACGTATAGAATGCCACTAGGTACACTGAGTGTTTGCTAGTATAATGGCTTAGTTATAATGAGTTGGAGTGTGCAATGCAGGCAGACGCGCTCTGCAAATGTCTTTGCACTAGTGTGACTATAGCAAAGTCCAATAGCCACGTATAGAATGCCACTAGGTACACTGAGTGTTTGCTAGTATAATGGCTTAGTTATCATGAGTTGGAGTGTGCAATGCAGGCAGACGCGCTCTGCAAATGTCTTTGCACTAGTGTGACTATAGCAAAGTCCAATAGCCACGTATAGAATGCCACTAGGTACACTGAGTGTTTGCTAGTATAATGGCTTAGTTATAATGAGTTGGAGTGTGCAATGCAGGCAGACGCGCTCTGCAAATGTCTTTGCACTAGTGTGACTATAGCAAAGTCCAATAGCCACGTATAGAATGCCACTAGGTACACTGAGTGTTTGCTAGTATAATGGCTTAGTTATCATGAGTTGGAGTGTGCAATGCAGGTAGAGGTGCTGCAAATGTCTTTGCACTAGTGTGACTATAGCAAAGTCCAATAGCCACGTATAGGATGCCACTAGGTACACTGAGTGTTTGCTAGTATAATGGCTTAGTTATAATGAGTTGGAGTGTGCAATGCAGGCAGACGCGCTCTGCAAATGTCTTTGCACTAGTGTGACTATAGCAAAGTCCAATAGCCACGTATAGAATGCCACTAGGTACACTGAGTGTTTGCTAGTATAATGGCTTAGTTATCATGAGTTGGAGTGTGCAATGCAGGTAGAGGTGCTGCAAATGTCTTTGCACTAGTGTGACTATAGCAAAGTCCAATAGCCACGTATAGGATGCCACTAGGTACACTGAGTGTTTGCTAGTATAATGGCTTAGTTATCATGAGTTGGAGTGTGCAATGCAGGTAGAGGTCCTGCAAATGTCTTTGCACTAGTGTGACTATAGCAAAGTCCAATAGCTACGTATAGGATGCCACTAGGTACACTGAGTGTTTGCTAGTATAATGGCTTAGTTATAATGAGTTGGAGTGTGCAATGCAGGCAGACGCACTCTGCAAATGTCTTTGCACTAGTGTGACTATAGCAAAGTCCAATAGCCACGTATAGAATGCCACTAGGTACACTGAGTGTTTTCTAGTATAATAGCTTAGTTATCATGAGTTGGAGTGTGCAATGCAGGTAGAGGTGCTGCAAATGTCTTTGCACTAGTGTGACTATAGCAAAGTCCAATAGCCACGTATAGGATGCCACTAGGTACACTGAGTGTTTGCTAGTATAATGGCTTAGTTATCATGAGTTGGAGTGTGCAATGCAGGTAGAGGTGCTGCAAATGTCTTTGCACTAGTGTGACTATAGCAAAGTCCAATAGCCACGTATAGGATGCCACTAGGTACACTGAGTGTTTGCTAGTATAATGGCTTAGTTATAATGAGTTGGAGTGTGCAATGCAGGCAGACGCGCTCTGCAAATGTCTTTGCACTAGTGTGACTATAGCAAAGTCCAATAGCCACGTATAGAATGCCACTAGGTACACTTAGTGTTTGCTAGTATAATGGCTTAGTTATCATGAGTTGGAGTGTGCAATGCAGGTAGAGGTGCTGCAAATGTCTTTGCACTAGTGTGACTATAGCAAAGTCCAATAGCCACGTATAGGATGCCACTAGGTACACTGAGTGTTTGTTAGTATAATGGCTTAGTTATCATGAGTTGGAGTGTGCAATGCAGGTAGAGGTCCTGCAAATGTCTTTGCACCAGTGTGACTATAGCAAAGTCCAATAGCCACGTAGAGGATGCCACTAGGTACACTGAGTGTTTGCTAGTATAATGGCTTAGTTATAATGAGTTGGAGTGTGCAATGCAGGCAGACGCGCTCTGCAAATGTCTTTGCACTAGTGTGACTATAGCAAAGTCCAATAGCCACGTATAGAATGCCACTAGGTACACTGAGTGTTTGCTAGTATAATGGCTTAGTTATAATGAGTTGGAGTGTGCAATGCAGGCAGACGCGCTCTGCAAATGTCTTTGCACTAGTGTGACTATAGCAAAGTCCAATAGCCACGTATAGAATGCCACTAGGTACACTGAGTGTTTGCTAGTATAATGGCTTAGTTATCATGAGTTGGAGTGTGCAATGCAGGTAGAGGTGCTGCAAATGTCTTTGCACTAGTGTGACTATAGCAAAGTCCAATAGCCACGTATAGGATGCCACTAGGTACACTGAGTGTTTGCTAGTATAATGGCTTAGTTATAATGAGTTGGAGTGTGCAATGCAGGCAGACGCGCTCTGCAAATGTCTTTGCACTAGTGGGACTATAGCAAAGTCCAATAGCCACGTATAGGATGCCACTAGGTACACTGAGTGTTTGCTAGTATAATGGCTTAGTTATGAGTTGGAGTGTGCAGAGGACAGGAGGGTACAGTGCCAGGATTTTGGGGCTCTGGATAGAGGAATGGAAGCCTGCCTTTCTATCCCTCCTAATAGGCAAATGCAGCGAGGAAATCCCTGACCTTGGCTACACAGACGCTGGCGCTGTTTTCAGGACCTGTCACCTTAACTCTGACCCTGCCGGTTTGAGCCCTTAAAAGGACTGCTAGAAAGTGCTCTCCCTAAGCTGTCCAGCGCTGTGTATGGAGCGCATACAGCTGTATCAGCGATAGGACTCAGGAAGGAGCTGCGACAGTGATGTCTGACACCAAAGACGCAGAAGAGATAATGGCGTCCTGGAGGAAAATGTCCGGTTTTATAATGCAGGGACATGTGACATGGACATCCTATCACACATGCCGTTGCTTCTCTGGCTAAAAGTCCACTTAGCTGTGTGTGTGTCTGGGATTGGCTGACATGCTGGCCCGCCCCACAAGACGCGCGCGCTTAGGGAAGGAAGACAAGAAAAAAAAAAAAAAAATGGCGATCGCCATTATAGAAACAGCTGTGATCTGAAGGCGCTGATCACGCACACTATACATTGAAATGTCATAATAGTGTGATTCACAGAGTGACTTACACTATTACAGCAGAAACCAAGCTAGGATTTAGCTGTTTTTTTGCTGCTAGAACCGTTCTCGAACGTTTCTAGAACTATCGAGCTTTTGCAAAAAGCTCGAGTTCTAGTTCAATCTAGAACATGCCCCAAAATCACTCGAGCCTAGAACTGGAGAACCACGAACCACAAGCCGCGCTCAACTCTAGTCACCACCCGTCCACGGTCCTTACGGCAGACTCCAATCGGCCTCCACTGCAGATGGTCACCACATCCTGCCAACCTTGCTGTCCTGTCAGGGCCACACACCCGGACCAACTTCAGGCTCTTTGCTGTCACTTTTCTCCTCTCTACTACTTTCCTCCTTCCACTTCCTTAGCTTAACTCTCACTGCCTGTGTTTTCCCTCCTCCTTGGTGGGTGGAGACCAACCTCCTGGCTCCACCACCTGGTGTGGACAACAGCCCCTGGAGAAGGCAACAAGGATTTTGTGTTTTGACTATGATATGCCTGCAGGGAGTGTGGGGTGTGTAAGTGTTGTGCTCTGTGGCCTCTGGCTTGTCCATTCAATGTAAACTTCAATTTAAGCAAAATCCCTTTGTAGGAATAAAACTGGTAAAATATATAATAAAAATTGTAAATGTTTCATTAACCAAAAATACTTTCCTTCAGCAATAAAAAGGCCCCATCAGTCACAATTCTGCTCTGCTAGCCAATACACAGTAACTTTCCATCAGGTTTCATAGTGTAGTGCTCATCACGTCTGCTTAACACGCAGAAGGTCCTAGGTTGAATCCCCAGGAAAACCAATCTGTTCATGGTGTTGAACTAAAACCTTATCAACCCGCAATATATAAAGTTCTTGGCTTTGTCGCCGAATGACGGGATTATTTGGCTTCCATCACCAACAGAGCTACAAATTTGTTTTTTTTCCCCTGGCGGTGAAAACTCGTCTCTAATTGCCATTACTTTGCAGGATTTCACAGCTTTCATAGTGGAGTGGTCATCACGTCTACTTCACACGCAGAAGATCCTGGGTTCAATCCCCAGTGAAAACAGGCCGTTTTCGCTGTTGAAGTAATTTGCTATCAACCTGTAATATATGAAATTCTTGGTTTTGTTGCCAACTGATAATATATTTTGGCTTCCATCACCAAGAGAACTACGATTGTGGGTTTCTTTTTTATTGACCATTTTAGCAGAAAACATAATCCCATATTATAAAAATCCTGTTTGTTTCAAAATATATAGTTCCTTTAAATACAAAAGCAAATGACTAAACTATGTAGAAAAAAGTAACACATTCATTGTAAACTTCCATTTAAGCAAAATCCCTTAGTAGGAATAAAACTGGTAAAATATGTCATAACAATTGTAAATGTTTCATTAACCAAAAATACTTTCCTTCAGCAATAAAAAGGCCCCGTCAGTCACAATTCTGCTCTGCTAGCCAATACACAGTAACTTTCCATCAGGTTTCAAAGAGTAGTGGTCATCATGTCTGCTTAACACGCAGAAGGTCCTGCGTTCAATCCCCAGTGAAACCAATCTGTTCTTGGTGTTGAAATAATACCCAATTAAACTACAATATATGAAGTTCTTGGCTTTGTTGCCGAATGATGGGATGTTTTGGCTTCCATCACCAACAAAGCTACGAATTTGGTTTTTTTTTTCCCTGGCGGTCAAAACTTGTCTCTAATTGCCATTACTTTGCAGGCTTTCAAAGGTTTCATAGTGTAGTGGAAATCACATCTGCTTTACACGCAGAAGTCCCTGGGTTCTATCCCCAGTGAAACCCATGTGTTCTTGGTGTTGAAATAATATCCTATCAACCTGCAATCTATGAAGTTCTTGGCTTTGTTGCCGAATAACGGGATGTTTTAGCTTCCATCACCAACAGAGCTACGAATTTGTTTTTTTTCCCCTGGCGGTCAAAACTCGTCTCTGATTGCCATTACTTTGCAGGATTTCAAAGGTTTCATAGTGTAGTTTTCATCACGTCTGCTTCACACGCAGAAGGTCTTGGGTTCAATCCCCAGTAAAAACAAGCCGTTTTCGCTGTTGAATTAATATGCTATACACCTGTAATATATGAAATTCTTGGTTTTGTTGCCAACTGATAATATATTTTGGCTTCCATCACCAAAAGAACTACTATTTTGGGTTTCTTTCTTATTGACCATTTTAGCAGAAAACATAATCCCATATTATAAAAATCCTGTTTGTTTCAAAATATATAGTTCCTTTAAATACAAAAGCAAATGACTAAACTATGTAGAAAAAAGTAACACATTTAATGTAAACTTCCATTTAAGCAAAATCCCTTTGTAGGAATAAAACTTGTAAAATATGTAATAAAAATTGTAAATGTGTCATTAACCAAAAATACTTTCCTTCAGCAATAAAAAGGCCCATCAGTCACAATTCTGCTCTGCTAGCCAATACACAGTAACTTTCCATTAGGTTTCATAGAGTAGGGGTCATCACGTCTGCTTAACACGCAGAAGGTCCTGCGTTCAATCCCCAGTAAAACCAATCTGTTCTTGGTGTTGAAATAATACCCAATTAAACTACAATATATGAAGTTCTTGGCTTTGTTGCCGAATGATGGGATGTTTTGGCTTCAATCACCAACAGAGCTACGGATTTGTTTCTTTTTTCCCCTGGCGGTCAAAACTCGTCTCTAATTGCCATTACTTTACAGGATTTCAAAGGTTTCATAGTGTAGTGGTCATCACGTCTGCTTCACATGCAGAAGGACCTGGGTTCAATCCCCAGTGAAACCAATCTGTTCTTTGTGTTGAAATGATTTGCTATCCACCTACAATATATGAAGTTCTCGGCTTTGTTGCCGAATGACGGGATGTTTTGGCTTCCATCACAAACAGAACTACAAATTATTTTTTTTTTTCCCTGGCGGTCAAAACTCGTCTCTAAATGCCATTACTTTGCAGGATTTCACAGGTTTCATAGTGGAGTGGTCATCACGTCTACTTCACACGCAGAAGGTCCTGGGTTCAATCCCCAGTAAAAACAAGCTGTTTACGCTGTTGAAGTAATTTGCTATCAACCTGTAATATATGAAATTCTTGGTTTTGTTGCCAACTGATAATATATTTTGGCTTCCATCATCAAGAGAACTACGATTTTGGGTTTCTTTTTTATTGACCATTTTAGCAGAAAACATAATCCCATATTATAAAAATCCTGTTTGTTTCAAAATATATAGTTTCTTTAAATACAAAAGCAAACGACTAAACTATGTAGAAAAAAGTAACACATTCAATGTAAACTTCAATTTAAGCAAAATCCCTTTGTAGGAATAAAACTGGTAAAATATATAATAAAAATTATAAATGTTTCATTAACCAAAAATACTTTCCTTCAGCAATAAAAAGGCCCCGTCAGTCACAATTCTGCTCTGCTAGCCAATACACAGTAACTTTCCATCAGGTTTCATAGTGTAGTGCTATCAACCTGCCATATATGAAGTTCTTGGCTTTGTTGCCGAATGACAGGATGTTTTGGCTTCCATCACCAACAGAGCTACGAATTTGTTTTTTTTCCCCTGGCGGTGAAAACTCGTCTCTAATTGACATTACTTTTCAGGATTTCAAAGGCTTCATAGTGTAGAGGTCATCACGTCTGCTTCATACGCAGAAGGTCCTGGGTTCAACCCGAGTGAAACCAATCTATTTTTGGTGTTGAAGTATTTTCCTATCGACTTGTAATATATGAAATTCTTGGTTTCATTGCCAAATGACAATACATTTTGGCTTCCATCACCAAGAGAACTACGATTTTGGGTTTCTTTTTTATTGACCATTTTAGCAGAAAACATAATCCAATATTATAAAAATCCTATTAAACATACATTCCCCTTCTCAGATTTGCTATACCGGATCTTGCAGGGGGCTTTGGATGAAGGAATTATAACAAAGAAGGTTTTTGATGGCCTCTTCGTTGCATCTCCCAAAATCCCCACCTTTTATCTCCTGCCCATGATCCACAAGAATCCCAAACACCCTCCGGGGCGCCCTATCGTATCCGGCATAGATGGCTTATGCGACCCTGTCTGTCGCTTTATCGACTATTATTTAAAACCTCTTGTGGAAACATTGCCATCTTATGTTAAGGATATGACGGACGTCCTGAATAGGGTCGACGGGATTTTTGTGGATTCTGATACCCTTCTTGTCACGTCGGACATAGAGTCACTTTATACCAATATTAACCATGATGATGGTCTGGAGGCAGTCCGCTTCTTTCTGAGCAATACCAACCGTGATGGCCATTTGTGTGAGCTGATCCTGGAGCTGCTCCACTTTATCCTGACACACAATTTCTTCATTTTCAAAGACCGGTTTTAATTTACAGACCAGAGGCACTGCGATGGGCGCGGCCTGTGCGCCTTCGTACGCTAATATGTTCCTCGGCCATTGGGAGAGGGGCATTTTTGGCGACGAGGGCGTGCCGGCCGCTACCCATGCGCAGTGCTGGTTAAGATATATTGATGATGTTTTTGTTTTGTGGCAGGGTACCGTGGAGCAGCTCTCGGACTTTATGGGTGTTTTAAACCATAATTCATTGAACCTTAAGCTCACTTTTAGATATGATTTACAGTCTATTGATTTTTTGGATATTATGATTGGAGTTGACCGTGGTCGGCAACTACAGACGAATGTCTTTAGGAAGCCTACCTCGGTCAACTCCCTTTTACATGCCTCATCTTCTCATCCTGTTAGTACCATCCAAGCCATCCCGGTTGGGCAATTTCTCAGAATGAGGCGGATATGCTCTACATCTGATAATTTTCAATCCCAGGCCAATGATCTAACATCGAGATTGGTTAATAGGGGATATAGCCGTCGTGTCATAAAGAAGGGGTACAATAGGGCAAAGAATACTAATCAACAGGAGCTTCTGCAGCCATTTAGTCAGGCGAATACGGGGGCAGGAGAGGCTCGATTCATATCTGCGTGCAACCATGAATGGCATAACATGCGTGCCATATTAAACAAACACTGGCCGATACTAAAATCTGATCCTACCCTAAGGGATTTGGTCCCTGATTATCCTCTAATGACGGCACGCCGTTCCAAAAATCTACGAGATTTTCTCGTACATAGTCATTACGTTCCTGTGATTTCCCATCCCTTTGGTTCTACTAATCCTATTCGTGGGTGTTTTCCCTGCGGTCGCTGTCTTGCGTGCACCAATGTCTCTCGCAGTAAGACCTTTTCCACCGCAGATGGTAGTCGGACATTTGATATTAGGTGTTACATCTCATGCGCAACTTCCTATGTTATCTATTATGCTAAATGTAGTTGCCCTAAGATATACATAGGTTTAACTTCTAGGGAATTGCGGGTGAGAGTGCGTGAACATGTGAGAGATATTGGTGCTGCCAAGACGGTGACCGATATTTCTACTCTTAAGACCCTTCCTAGGCATTTTCGGAACCATCACGGATGTAATGCGAGATCATTGCGTGTCATAGGGATAGATGTCGTACATGGCGGCAATAGGGGCGGGAACCTTAAAAAGATCCTCGCCCAAAAAGAAACCAAATGGATCACCCTACTGGGTACTATGGCTCCGTCTGGTCTGAATGAGTCCCTTAGCTTTGCCCCCTTCCTTTAGACCCCTGTCCTCCTCCCCCCCCCTTTTTTGCTAGATATGGTTTTTTACCACCTATGCAATTTTTTACCTCTGTTTTTATATTCTAATTTTATTGCTGCAAGTGTTTTATGCCATTTTGTGCCCTTTTCTTTGCAGCTTCCATCTTCTGCTCCCTATGGATCACTGCCTCTGTTAATATGACTACCTGAATACATCGTGCATCTGGACTATGATTACAAGGTGGCTTCCCCCATGACAGCCGGGATTATATACTGCTTGGTCGAGGGCTAACTACTGTTATTCTTGTGATTCCTGCCATTTCATTATTTCTTTGCCCTCTTTCCTTGGCGTTCCTATACTGCTGTTTGTGTGGGAGCCCGTATATCTGTATCTTTGTATGTTCCAGTATGTGTGGTGTGCACATGCCTGGTCTTTCTTCTCTCCCTGGCATGCTTAGCGATGTCTCAAGGGCGGAGTTTTGCTCGTGGGGGGGCGTTGCCTTAGCCCTCTCCCCTGCACTCCTCGGCTTGACTTTGCTCGCATCTGCTAGTGGGATTAGCAATGACCGCGCATGTGCCAGCTTAAACCTGCACTGACTGGCCTGTCCGATCCATGTGATGAACCATATGGTCTATTAAAGCTTCTGGGAACAGATGAGTCACCACCCCTCCTTGGTCTGATGAAGGGTTATACTAACAAGACCTGAAACGCGCGTTATCTTGCTTCTGAGGGGGATCTTTTGGTCTCTGGCTCCTGCACTTATCTGGCACTTTATATCATTGCTGGTGAGCGGTGTTTACATTTTTTTAGCCACTGGTATATATCATTGTTTCCATATACTGACAAACCCAGTGTGCTGTATAACTTTATCTTATCTTGCACACCAGCTATTGTTCTCTGGTATCACCTGGCATGCTGGTGAGCAGTGTTGCATATATTTAGCTACTGATATGTATCATTGCTTGCATATACTGACAAACCCAGTGTGCTGTATAACTTTATCTTATCTTGCACACCAGCTATTGTTCTCTGGTATCACCTGGCATGCTGGTGAGCAGTGTTTGCATATATTTAGCCAATGATATGTATCATTGCTTGCATATACTGACAAACCCAGTGTGCTGTATAATTTTATCTTATCTTGCACACCAGCTATTGTTCTCTGGTATCACCTGGCATGTAACTTTGTATTTTTTGCCAAATGTGCTGTATACTTGTTGTCTTATGTATTCTACTTGCCTTGTTAATTCTGATTAACTCTTTATGTGCCAAGGTGCCCTCTGTTGTTGCACCTATATGTATTTTTCTGTGCTACATCTAAAAACTGTTTTTTATGATGTAATAAAATTTGTCATTCTCTTTTGCATTTCAACCACATCTGCTCTCCTGTTTCTTTTGCATTATAAAAATCCTGTTTGTTTCAAAATATATAGTTCCCATAAATACAAAAGCAAAAGACCAAACTATGGAGAAAAAAGTAACACATTCAATATAAACTTCAATTTAAGCAAAATCCCTTTGTAGGAATAAAACTGGTAAAATATGTATTTTGCTATCAACCTGTAATATATGAAATTCTTGGTTTTGTTGCTAACTGTTAATATATTTTGGCTTCCATCACCAAGAGAACTACGATTTTGGGTTTCTAATTTATTGACCATTTTAGCAGAAAACATAATCCCATATTATAAAAATCCTGTTTGTTTAAAAATATTTAGTTCCTTTAAATACAAAAGCAAACGACTAAAAAATGTAGAAAAAAGTAACACATTCAATGTAAACTTCCATTTAAGCAAAATCCCTTTGTAGGAATAAAACTGGTAAAATATGTAATAAAAATTGTAAATGTTTCATTAACCAAAAATACTTTCCTTCAGCAATAAAAAGGCCCCGTCAGTCACAATTCTGCTCTGCTAGCCAATACACAGTAACTTTCCATCAGGTTTCATAGAGTAGTGGTCATCACGTCTGCTTAACACGCAGAAGGTCCTGCGTTCAATCCCCAGTAAATCCAATCTGTTCTTGGTGTTGAAATAATACCCAATTAAACTACAATATATGAAGTTCTTGGCTTTGTTGCCGAATGATGGGACGTTTTGGCTTCCATCACCAACAGAGCTACGAATTTGTTTTTCTTTTCCCTGGTGGTCAAAACTCGTCTCTAATTGCCATTACCTTGCAGGATTTCAAAGGTTTCATAGTGTAGTGGTCTTCATGTCTGCTTAACACGCAGAAGGTCCTGCGTTCAATCCCCAGTAAAACCAATCTGTTCTTGGTGTTGAAATAATACCCAATTAAACTACAATATATGAAGTTCTTGGCTTTGTTGCCGAATAACGGGATGTTTTAGCTTCCATCACCAACAGAGCTACGAATTTGTTTCTTTTTTCCCTGGCGGTCAAAACTCGTCTCTAATTGCCATTACTTTGCAGGATTTCAAAGGTTTCATAGTGTAGTGGTCATCACGTCTGCTTCACACGCTGAAGGTCCTGGGTTCAATCACCAGTGAAACCAATCTGTTTTTGGTGTTGATGTAATTTCCTATTGACTTGTAATATGTGAAATTCTTGGTTTCGTTGAAAAAATGACAATACATTTTGGCTTCCATCACAAAGAGAACTTCGATTTTGGGTTTCTTTTTTATTGACCATTTTAGCAGAAAACATAATTCCATATTATAAAAATCCTATTTGTTTTAAAATATATAGTTCCCCTAAATACAAAAGCAAACGACTAAACAATGTAGAAAAAAGTAACACATTCAATGTAAACTTCAATTTAAGCAAAATCCCTTTGTAGGAATAAAACTGTTAAAATATATAATAAAAATTGTAAATGTTTCATTAACCAAAAATACTTTCCTTCAGCAATAAAAAGGCCCCATCAGTCACAATTCTGCTCTGCTAGCCAATACACAGTAACTTTCCATCAGGTTTCATAGTGTAGTGCTCATCACGTCTTCTTAACACGCAGAAGGTCCTAGGTTGAATCCCCAGGAAAACCTATCTGTTCATGGTGTTGAAATAAAACCCTATCAACCCGCAATATATGAAGTTCTCGGCTTTGTCGCCGAATGATGGGATGTTTTGGCTTCCATCACCAACAGAGCTACGAATTTTTTTTTTTTTCCCCTGGCGGTGAAAACTCATCTCTAATTGCCATTACTTTGCAGGATTTCAAAGGTTTTATAGTGTAGAGGTCATCACGTCTGCTTATTACGCAGAAGGTCCTGGATTCAACCCCAGTGAAACCAATCCATTTTTGGTGTTGAAGTATTTTCCTATCAACTTGTAATATATGAAATTCTTGGTTTCGTTGCCAAATGACAATACATTTTGGCTTCCATCACCAAGAGAACTACGATTTTGGGTTTCTTTTTTATTGACCATTTTAGCATAAAACATAATCCCATATTATAAAAATCCTGTTTGTTTCAAAATATATAGTTCCCATAAATACAAAAGCAAAATACAAAACTATGGAGAAAAAAGTAACACATTGAATATAAACTTCAATTTAAGCAAAATCCCTTTGTAGGAATAAAACTGGTAAAATATGTAATAAAAATTGTAAATGTTTCATTAACCAAAAATACTTTCCTTCAGCAATAAATAGGCCCCGTCAGTCACAATTCTGCTCTGCTAGCCAATACACAGTAAAATTTCCTCAGGTTTCATAGTGTAGTGGTCATCACATCTGCTTAACACGCAGAAGGTCCTGGGTTCAATCCCCATTGAAACCAATCTGTTCTTAGTGTTGAAATAATACGCTATCCAACTACAATATATGATGTTCTCGGCTTTGTTGCCGAATGACGGGATGTTTTGGCTTCCATCACAAACAGAACTACAAATTATTTTTTTTTTTCCCCTGGCGGTCAAAACTCGTCTCTAAATGCCATTACTTTGCAAGATTTCACAGCTTTCATAGTGGAGTGGTCATCACGTCTACTTCACACGCAGAAGGTCCTGGGTTCAATCCCCAGTAAAAACAAGCCGTTTTCGCTGTTGAAGTAATTTGCTATCAACCTGTAATATTTGAAATTCTTGGTTTTGTTGCCAACTGATAATATATTTTGGCTTCCATCACCAAGAGAACTACGATTTTGGGTTTCTTTTTTATTGACCATTTTAGCAGAAAACATAATCCCATATTATAAAAATCCTGTTTGTTTCAAAATATATAGTTCCTTTAAATACAAAAGCAAACGACTAAACTATGTAGAAAAAAGTAACACATTCAATGTAAACTTTAGTGATGAGCGAGCATGCTTGTTACTACTCGGTACTCGCACGAGTATCACTGTACTCGAGCTACTCGGCGGGGACCGAGTAATCTCGTGATACTCGTGCTGTACTCGTGGTCTTCATCCCTGTATGTTGGCGCTCTTTTGAGAGCCAGCCCTCATGCAGGGATTGGCTGGCAGACCACTGCAATGCCACAGCCCTGTTAGTTGTGGAATTGCAGTGATTGGCCGGCCCGCACAGCGTGACCGAGCCTTTATACCGGCCGGCGCGCTGTGCTCTGCTCACAGCTATCCAGACAGTCAGTGCAGGGAGAGTGTCGCTGCTTCAGGGAAAGGTTTGCGGCCCTTTATAGTTAGTTCCGGAGCAGGGCTGCAAACAGTGTGACCAGAAGTCCTTCTCAGGACTATTCTAGTTGTATACAGGCAGGCAGGGTATAGCCAGGTCGGAGTACAGTAGCAGAGTCTTTCTCAGGACTATTGTTGCTATATACAGGCAGGGTATAGCCAGGTCGGAATACAGGCTAGTGACCAGAAGAGTCCTTGTCAGGACTATTGTAGCAGTATACAGGCAGGCAGGCAGGCAGGGTATATAGCCATTCCTAGCGGTGACCGTATACCAGCCTTCATCATATCTGGGGCTGGTGTACACAGTCTAAAACAGTCCAGATAGTGTCAGACTTCTCAGTATTTTTTTCTCCTAAAAACCTGTTAGGTTCTTATTGCGTCCGTGCTTGCATTTAAAAACCGCACGTGTGTGCCTGTCGGTGGCAGCGTACAGGTGCACGTTTTGCACAAACTATTATATAACGCACAAGTCTAGTGAATAATACACGTCAGTCAGCAGTGGCTGATAGTGTCAGACTTCTCAGTAATTGTCGCTCCTAAAAACCTGTTAGGTTCTTATTGCGTCCATGCTTGCATTTAAAAACCGCACGTGTGTGCCTGTCGGTGGCAGCGTACAGGTGCACGTTTTGCACAAACTATTATATAACGCACAAGTCTAGTGTATAATACACGTCAGTCAGCAGTGGCTGATAGTGTCAGACTTCTCAGTAATTGTCGCTCCTAAAAACCTGTTAGGTTCTTATTGCGTCCATGCTTGCATTTAAAAACCGCACGTGTGTGCCTGTCGGTGGCAGCGTACAGGTGCACGTTTTGCACAAACTATTATATAACGCACAAGTCTAGTGTATAATACACGTCAGTCAGCAGTGGCTGATAGTGTCAGACTTCTCAGTAATTGTCGCTCCTAAAAACCTGTTAGGTTCTTATTGCGTCCATGCTTGCATTTAAAAACCGCACGTGTGTGCCTGTCGGTGGCAGCGTCAGGCTCCACATTGTCCCTGGATAGAGATGTGCATAAGGGCCTCAAAACATTGTTCTCATTGCAAAGGAGCGGGTCTCCTGTCGTTGTAATGTCCATTCTGAAAGAATGGTCGAAAAAATTTACCACTGGGGGTATACCAGAAACAACGGCCTAACTATTGTAACGGTCATCATGATGGCGAATGAGGAGAAGGAGGAGCAGTCCAGCGATTAGCCAAAGTCCAGAAGTGTGTACCCATGGGTGAGTGTAGGTACATGGCAAACTTTAAATGCCACTAGGTATACTGAGTGTTTGCTAGTATAATGGCTTAGTTATCATGAGTTGGAGTGTGCAATGCAGGTAGAGGTGCTGCAAATGTCTTTGCACTAGTGTGACTATAGCAAAGTCCAATAGCCACGTATAGGATGCCACTAGGTACACTGAGTGTTTGCTAGTATAATGGCTTAGTTATCATGAGTTGGAGTGTGCAATGCAGGTAGAGGTGCTGCAAATGTCTTTGCACTAGTGTGACTATAGCAAAGTCCAATAGCCACGTATAGGATGCCACTAGGTACACTGAGTGTTTGCTAGTATAATGGCTTAGTTATAATGAGTTGGAGTGTGCAATGCAGGCAGACGCGCTCTGCAAATGTCTTTGCACTAGTGTGACTATAGCAAAGTCCAATAGCCACGTATAGAATGCCACTAGGTACACTGAGTGTTTGCTAGTATAATGGCTTAGTTATAATGAGTTGGAGTGTGCAATGCAGGCAGACGCGCTCTGCAAATGTCTTTGCACTAGTGTGACTATAGCAAAGTCCAATAGCCACGTATAGAATGCCAATAGGTACACTGAGTGTTTGCTAGTATAATGGCTTAGTTATCATGAGTTGGAGTGTGCAATGCAGGCAGACGCGCTCTGCAAATGTCTTTGCACTAGTGTGACTATAGCAAAGTCCAATAGCCACGTATAGAATGCCACTAGGTACACTGAGTGTTTGCTAGTATAATGGCTTAGTTATAATGAGTTGGAGTGTGCAATGCAGGAAGACGCGCTCTGCAAATGTCTTTGCACTAGTGTGACTATAGCAAAGTCCAATAGCCACGTATAGAATGCCACTAGGTACACTGAGTGTTTGCTAGTATAATGGCTTAGTTATAATGAGTTGGAGTGTGCAATGCAGGCAGACGCGCTCTGCAAATGTCTTTGCACTAGTGTGACTATAGCAAAGTCCAATAGCCACGTATAGAATGCCACTAGGTACACTGAGTGTTTGCTAGTATAATGGCTTAGTTATAATGAGTTGGAGTGTGCAATGCAGGCAGACGCGCTCTGCAAATGTCTTTGCACTAGTGTGACTATAGCAAAGTCCAATAGCCACGTATAGAATGCCAATAGGTACACTGAGTGTTTGCTAGTATAATGGCTTAGTTATCATGAGTTGGAGTGTGCAATGCAGGCAGACGCGCTCTGCAAATGTCTTTGCACTAGTGTGACTATAGCAAAGTCCAATAGCCACGTATAGAATGCCACTAGGTACACTGAGTGTTTGCTAGTATAATGGCTTAGTTATAATGAGTTGGAGTGTGCAATGCAGGAAGACGCGCTCTGCAAATGTCTTTGCACTAGTGTGACTATAGCAAAGTCCAATAGCCACGTATAGAATGCCACTAGGTACACTGAGTGTTTGCTAGTATAATGGCTTAGTTATAATGAGTTGGAGTGTGCAATGCAGGCAGACGCGCTCTGCAAATGTCTTTGCACTAGTGTGACTATAGCAAAGTCCAATAGCCACGTATAGAATGCCACTAGGTACACTGAGTGTTTGCTAGTATAATGGCTTAGTTATAATGAGTTGGAGTGTGCAATGCAGGCAGACGCGCTCTGCAAATGTCTTTGCACTAGTGTGACTATAGCAAAGTCCAATAGCCACGTATAGAATGCCACTAGGTACACTGAGTGTTTGCTAGTATAATGGCTTAGTTATCATGAGTTGGAGTGTGCAATGCAGGCAGACGCGCTCTGCAAATGTCTTTGCACTAGTGTGACTATAGCAAAGTCCAATAGCCATGTATAGAATGCCACTAGGTACACTGAGTGTTTGCTAGTATAATGGCTTAGTTATAATGAGTTGGAGTGTGCAATGCAGGCAGACGCGCTCTGCAAATGTCTTTGCACTAGTGTGACTATAGCAAAGTCCAATAGCCACGTATAGAATGCCACTAGGTACACTGAGTGTTTGCTAGTATAATGGCTTAGTTATAATGAGTTGGAGTGTGCAATGCAGGCAGACGCGCTCTGCAAATGTCTTTGCACTAGTGTGACTATAGCAAAGTCCAATAGCCACGTATAGAATGCCACTAGGTACACTGAGTGTTTGCTAGTATAATGGCTTAGTTATCATGAGTTGGAGTGTGCAATGCAGGTAGAAGTGCTGCAAATGTCTTTGCACTAGTGTGACTATAGCAAAGTCCAATAGCCACGTATAGGATGCCACTAGGTACACTGAGTGTTTGCTAGTATAATGGCTTAGTTATCATGAGTTGGAGTGTGCAATGCAGGTAGAGGTGCTGCAAATGTCTTTGCACTAGTGTGACTATAGCAAAGTCCAATAGCCACGTATAGGATGCCACTAGGTACACTGAGTGTTTGCTAGTATAATGGCTTAGTTATAATGAGTTGGAGTGTGCAATGCAGGCAGACGCGCTCTGCAAATGTCTTTGCACTAGTGTGACTATAGCAAAGTCCAATAGCCACGTATAGAATGCCACTAGGTACACTGAGTGTTTGCTAGTATAATGGCTTAGTTATCATGAGTTGGAGTGTGCAATGCAGGTAGAGGTGCTGCAAATGTCTTTGCACTAGTGTGACTATAGCAAAGTCCAATAGCCACGTATAGGATGCCACTAGGTACACTGAGTGTTTGCTAGTATAATGGCTTAGTTATAATGAGTTGGAGTGTGCAATGCAGGCAGACGCGCTCTGCAAATGTCTTTGCACTAGTGTGACTATAGCAAAGTCCAATAGCCACGTATAGAATGCCACTAGGTACACTGAGTGTTTGCTAGTATAATGGCTTAGTTATCATGAGTTGGAGTGTGCAATGCAGGCAGACGCGCTCTGCAAATGTCTTTGCACTAGTGTGACTATAGCAAAGTCCAATAGCCACGTATAGAATGCCACTAGGTACACTGAGTGTTTGCTAGTATAATGGCTTAGTTATAATGAGTTGGAGTGTGCAATGCAGGTAGAGGTGCTGCAAATGTCTTTGCACTAGTGTGACTATAGCAAAGTCCAATAGCCACGTATAGGATGCCACTAGGTACACTGAGTGTTTGCTAGTATAATGGCTTAGTTATCATGAGTTGGAGTGTGCAATGCAGGTAGAGGTGCTGCAAATGTCTTTGCACTAGTGTGACTATAGCAAAGTCCAATAGCCACGTATAGGATGCCACTAGGTACACTGAGTGTTTGCTAGTATAATGGCTTAGTTATAATGAGTTGGAGTGTGCAATGCAGGCAGACGCGCTCTGCAAATGTCTTTGCACTAGTGTGACTATAGCAAAGTCCAATAGCCACGTATAGAATGCCACTAGGTACACTGAGTGTTTGCTAGTATAATGGCTTAGTTATCATGAGTTGGAGTGTGCAATGCAGGTAGAGGTGCTGCAAATGTCTTTGCACTAGTGTGACTATAGCAAAGTCCAATAGCCACGTATAGGATGCCACTAGGTACACTGAGTGTTTGCTAGTATAATGGCTTAGTTATAATGAGTTGGAGTGTGCAATGCAGGCAGACGCGCTCTGCAAATGTCTTTGCACTAGTGTGACTATAGCAAAGTCCAATAGCCACGTATAGAATGCCACTAGGTACACTGAGTGTTTGCTAGTATAATGGCTTAGTTATAATGAGTTGGAGTGTGCAATGCAGGCAGACGCGCTCTGCAAATGTCTTTGCACTAGTGTGACTATAGCAAAGTCCAATAGCCACGTATAGAATGCCACTAGGTACACTGAGTGTTTGCTAGTATAATGGCTTAGTTATCATGAGTTGGAGTGTGCAATGCAGGTAGAGGTGCTGCAAATGTCTTTGCACTAGTGTGACTATAGCAAAGTCCAATAGCCACGTATAGGATGCCACTAGGTACACTGAGTGTTTGCTAGTATAATGGCTTAGTTATCATGAGTTGGTGTGTGCAATGCAGGTAGAGGTGCTGCAAATGTCTTTGCACTAGTGTGACTATAGCAAAGTCCAATAGCCACGTATAGGATGCCACTAGGTACACTGAGTGTTTGCTAGTATAATGGCTTAGTTATAATGAGTTGGAGTGTGCAATGCAGGCAGACGCGCTCTGCAAATGTCTTTGCACTAGTGTGACTATAGCAAAGTCCAATAGCCACGTATAGAATGCCACTAGGTACACTGAGTGTTTGCTAGTATAATGGCTTAGTTATCATGAGTTGGAGTGTGCAATGCAGGTAGAGGTGCTGCAAATGTCTTTGCACTAGTGTGACTATAGCAAAGTCCAATAGCCACGTATAGGATGCCACTAGGTACACTGAGTGTTTGCTAGTATAATGGCTTAGTTATAATGAGTTGGAGTGTGCAATGCAGGCAGACGCGCTCTGCAAATGTCTTTGCACTAGTGTGACTATAGCAAAGTCCAATAGCCACGTATAGAATGCCACTAGGTACACTGAGTGTTTGCTAGTATAATGGCTTAGTTATAATGAGTTGGAGTGTGCAATGCAGGCAGACGCGCTCTGCAAATGTCTTTGCACTAGTGTGACTATAGCAAAGTCCAATAGCCACGTATAGAATGCCACTAGGTACACTGAGTGTTTGCTAGTATAATGGCTTAGTTATCATGAGTTGGAGTGTGCAATGCAGGTAGAGGTGCTGCAAATGTCTTTGCACTAGTGTGACTATAGCAAAGTCCAATAGCCACGTATAGGATGCCACTAGGTACACTGAGTGTTTGCTAGTATAATGGCTTAGTTATAATGAGTTGGAGTGTGCAATGCAGGCAGACACGCTCTGCAAATGTCTTTGAACTAGTGTGACTATAGCAAAGTCCAATAGCCACGTATAGGATGCCACTAGGTACACTGAGTGTTTGCTAGTATAATGGCTTAGTTATGAGTTGGAGTGTGCAGAGGACAGGAGGGTACAGTGCCAGGATTTTGGGGCTCTGGATAGAGGAATGGAAGCCTGCCTTTCTATCCCTCCTAATAGGCAAATGCAGTGAGGAAATCCCTGACCTTGGCTACACAGACGCTGGCGCTGTTTTCAGGACCTGTCACCTTAACTCTGACCCTGCCGGTTTGAGCCCTTAAAAGGACTGCTAGAAAGTGCTCTCCCTAAGCTGTCCAGCGCTGTGTATGGAGCGCATACAGCTGTATCAGCGATAGGACTCAGGAAGGAGCTGCGACAGTGATGTCTGACACCAAAGACGCAGAAGAGATAATGGCGTCCTGGAGGAAAATGTCCGGTTTTATAATGCAGGGACATGTGACATGGACATCCTATCACACATGCCGTTGCTTCTCTGGCTAAAAGTCCACTTAGCTGTGTGTGTGTCTGGGATTGGCTAACATGCTGGCCCGCCCCACAAGACGCGCGCGCTTAGGGAAGGAAGACAAGAAAAAAAAAAAAAAAAATGGCGATCGCCATTATAGAAACAGCTGTGATCTGAAGGCGCTGTTCACGCACACTATACATTGAAATGTCATAATAGTGTGATTCACAGAGTGACTTACACTATTACAGCAGAAACCAAGCTAGGATTTAGCTGTTTTTTTGCTGCTAGAACCGTTCTCGAACGTTTCTAGAACTATCGAGCTTTTGCAAAAAGCTCGAGTTCTAGTTCGATCTAGAACATGCCCCAAAATCACTCGAGCCTAGAACTGGAGAACCACGAACCACAAACCGCGCTCAACTCTAGTCACCACCCATCCACGGTCCTTACGGCAGACTCCAATCGGCCTCCACTGCAGACGGTCACCACATCCTGCCAACCTTGCTGTCCTGTCCGGGCCACACACCCGGACCAACTTCAGGCTCTTTGCTGTCACTTTTCTCCTCTCTACTACTTTCCTCCTTCCACTTCCTTAGCTTAACTCTCACTGCCTGTGTTTTCCCTCCTCCTTGGTGGGTGGAGACCAACCGCCTGGCTCCACCACCTGGTGTGGGCAACAGCCCCTGGGGAAGGCATTTGCATATTCCGGCTCACAGACTGGTGTGTGATGTCCCCACGCGTTGGAATTCAACTCTGCACATGTTGGTCATGATATGTGAGCAGAAGAGGGCAGTTGTTGAGTACCTGCATCACCTAAGCCGTCGGGAAATGGGTCAAACTCCACACATAACACCTGAGGAGTGGAGATGGTTGTCCGACCTATGTACCATCCGCCAAAAGTTTGAGGACTCCACCAAGATGGTGAGCGGCGATGACGACATTATTAGCATCACCATACTGCTTCTCTGCCTTCTAAAATGGTCTCTGCTCAAAAAACAACCATGATGCATTTCAGGCGGAGCGCGATGAGTTTGAGCAAGAAAAAGTAGTGGGTGTGGGTGATAACACACAGCCCAGCCTCGTCTCATCACAACGTGCAGTGGAGGACTATGACGAGGAGGAGGATGAAGACATGGAGCAACTCTCTGGCCAAATTGAGGATATGACATGCAGTCATATCCTCGGTTCAGCGTGGCTGGCCAGAGGACAGGGTAGATGAGGAGGAGGAGGAGGACAGCATGTTCAGTCATCGTGTTGGTCAGGATACTGAAGTGATGGCTGTTAAGAGTCTGGCACACATGGCTGACTTTATGGTAAGCTGCCTGTCTCGTGACCCTCGCGTTAAGAACATCTTTGCCGACAATCATTACTGGTTGGTAACACTGTTAGACCCACGCTACAAGGAGAACTTTATGTCTCTTATTCCCGAGGCGAAGAGGTCAGGCAAAATGCAGCAGTTCCAGAAGGCCATAGTCACGGAAGTAGGCAAAGCATTCCCCTCACAAAACGCTAGCGGCATAGGTCAGGAATCAGTGGACAACCAAGGCGTACAGCCGAGAGGGGCACAAGTCCAATCCGCCAGAGGTAGGGGAACAGTCTTTAAGATGTGGGACAGTTTTCTCAGGCCCTCACATACCACAGCCCCTGAGGTGCGGGGTAGTGCCACAAAAAATCCTAAGTTTGCCCAGATGCTCAAGGAGTACCTTGCAGATCAAACAACTGTACTCCGACATTCCTCTGTGCCTTACAATTAATGGGTATCCAAGCTGGACACGTGGCATGAATTGGCTCTCTACGCCTTGGAAGTCCTGGCCTGCCCTGCCGCTAGCGTTTTGTCAGAGCGTGTTTTTAGTGCCGCAGGTGGAATCATTGCAGATAAACGCACCTGCCTGTCAACTGTAAATGCTGACAGGCTGACTCTGATCAAGATGAACAAGGGTTGGATTGGGCCAGACTTCACCACACCACCAGCAAATGAGAGCGGAATTTAAAGTTTGCCATGTACCTACACTCACCCATGGGTACACACTTCTGGACTTTGGCTAATCGCTGGACTGCTCCTCCTTCTCCTCATGCGCCATCATGATGACCGTTACAATAGTTAGGCCGTTGTTTCTGGTATACCCCCAGTGGTAAATTTTTTCGACCATTCTTTCAGAATGGACATTACAACGACAGGAGACCCGCTCCTTTGCAATGAGAACAATGTTTTGAGGCCCTTATGCACATCTCTATCCAGGGACAATGTGGAGCCTGACGCTGCCACCGACAGGCACACACGTGCGGTTTTTAAATGCAAGCATGGACGCAATAAGAACCTAACAGGTTTTTAGGAGCGACAATTACTGAGAAGTCTGACACTATCAGCCACTGCTGACTGACGTGTATTATACACTAGACTTGTGCGTTATATAATAGTTTGTGCAAAACGTGCACCTGTACGCTGCCACCGACAGGCACACACGTGCGGTTTTTAAATGCAAGCATGGACGCAATAAGAACCTAACAGGTTTTTAGGAGCGACAATTACTGAGAAGTCTGACACTATCAGCCACTGCTGACTGACGTGTATTATACACTAGACTTGTGCGTTATATAATAGTTTGTGCAAAACGTGCACCTGTACGCTGCCACCGACAGGCACACACGTGCGGTTTTTAAATGCAAGCATGGACGCAATAAGAACCTAACAGGTTTTTAGGAGCGACAATTACTGAGAAGTCTGACACTATCAGCCACTGCTGACTGACGTGTATTATACACTAGACTTGTGCGTTATATAATAGTTTGTGCAAAACGTGCACCTGTACGCTGCCACCGACAGGCACACACGTGCGGTTTTTAAATGCAAGCATGGACGCAATAAGAACCTAACAGGTTTTTAGGAGCGACAATTACTGAGAAGTCTGACACTATCAGCCACTGCTGACTGACGTTTATTATACACTAGACTTGTGCGTTATATAATAGTTTGTGCAAAACGTGCACCTGTACGCTGCCACCGACAGGCACACACGTGCGGTTTTTAAATGCAAGCATGGACGCAATAAGAACCTAACAGGTTTTTAGGAGCGACAATTACTGAGAAGTCTGACACTATCAGCCACTGCTGACTGACGTGTATTATTCACTAGACTTGTGCGTTATATAATAGTTTGTGCAAAACGTGCACCTGTACGCTGCCACCGACAGGCACACACGTGCGGTTTTTAAATGCAAGCATGGACGCAATAAGAACCTAACAGGTTTTTAGGAGCGACAATTACTGAGAAGTCTGACACTATCAGCCACTGCTGACTGACGTGTATTATTCACTAGACTTGTGCGTTATATAATAGTTTGTGCAAAACGTGCACCTGTACGCTGCCACCGACAGGCACACACGTGCGGTTTTTAAATGCAAGCACGGACGCAATAAGAACCTAACAGGTTTTTAGGAGAAAAAAATACTGAGAAGTCTGACACTATCTGGACTGTTTTAGACTGTGTACACCAGCCCCAGATATGATGAAGGCTGGTATACGGTCACCGCTAGGAATGGCTATATACCCTGCCTGCCTGCCTGTATACTGCTACAATAGTCCTGACAAGGACTCTTCTGGTCACTAGCCTGTATTCCGACCTGGCTATACCCTGCCTGTATATAGCAACAATAGTCCTGAGAAAGACTCTGCTACTGTACTCCGACCTGGCTATACCCTGCCTGCCTGTATACAACTAGAATAGTCCTGAGAAGGACTTCTGGTCACACTGTTTGCAGCCCTGCTCCGGAACTAACTATAAAGGGTCGCAAACCTTTCCCTGAAGCAGCGACACTCTCCCTGCACTGACTGTCTGGATAGCTGTGAGCAGAGCACAGCGCGCCGGCCGGTATAAAGGCTCGGTCACGCTGTGCGGGCCGGCCAATCACTGCAATTCCACAACTAACAGGGCTGTGGCATTGCAGTGGTCTGCCAGCCAATCCCTGCATGAGGGCTGGCTCTCAAAAGAGCGCCAACATGCAGGGATGAAGACCACGAGTACAGCACGAGTATCGCAAGATTACTCGGTCCCAGCCGAGTAGCTCGAGTACAGTGATACTCGTGCGAGTACCGAGTAGTAACAAGCATGCTCGCTCATCACTAAAGTTTACATTGAATGTGTTACTTTTTTCTACATAGTTTAGTCATTTGCTTTTGTATTTAAAGGAACTATATATTTTGAAACAAACAGGATTTTTATAATATGGGATTATGTTTTCTGCTAAAATGGTCAATAAAAAAGAAACCCAAAATCGTAGTTCTCTTGGTGATGGAAGCCAAAATATATTATCAGTTGGCAACAAAACCAAGAATTTCAAATATTACAGGTTGATAGCAAATTACTTCAACAGCGAAAACGGCTTGTTTTTACTGGGGATTGAACCCAGGACCTTCTGCGTGTGAAGTAGACGTGATGACCACTCCACTATGAAAGCTGTGAAATCTTGCAAAGTAATGGCATTTAGAGACGAGTTTTGACCGCCAGGGGAAAAAAAAAAAAATAATTTGTAGTTCTGTTTGTGATGGAAGCCAAAACATCCCGTCATTCGGCAACAAAGCCGAGAACATCATATATTGTAGTTGGATAGCGTATTATTTCAACACTAAGAACAGATTGGTTTCAATGGGGATTGAACCCAAGACCTTCTGCGTGTTAAGCAGATGTGATGACCACTACACTATGAAACCTGACGAAAATTTACTGTGTATTGGCTAGCAGAGCAGAATTGTGACTGACGGGGCCTTTTATTGCTGAAGGAAAGTATTTTTGGTTAATGAAACATTTACAATTTTTATTACATATTTTACCAGTTTTATTCCTACAAAGGGATTTTGCTTAAATTGAAGTTTATATTCAATGTGTTACTTTTTTCTCCATAGTTTTGTCTTTTGCTTTTGTATTTATGGGAACTATATATTTTGAAACAAACAGGATTTTTATAATATGGGATTATGTTTTCTGCTAAAATGGTCAATAAAATAGAAACCCAAAATCGTAGTTCTCTTGGTGATGGAAGCCAAAATGTATTGTCATTTGGCAACGAAACCAAGAATTTCTTATATTACAAGTCGATAGGAAAATACTTCAACACCAAAAATGGATTGGTTTCACTGGGGTTGAATCCAGGACCTTCTGCGTATTAAGCAGACGTGATGACCTCTACACTATAAAACCTTTGAAATCCTGCAAAGTAATGGCAATTAGAGATGAGTTTTCACCGCCAGGGGAAAAAAAAACAAATTCGTAGTTCTGTTGGTGATGGAAGCCAAAACATCCCATCATTCGGCGACAAAGCCGAGAACTTCATATATTGCGGGTTGATAGGGTTTTATTTCAACACCATGAACAGATAGGTCTTCCTGGGGATTCAACCTAGGACCTTCTGCGTGTTAAGCAGACGTGATGAGCACTACACTATGAAACCTGATGGAAAGTTACTGTGTATTGGCTAGCAGAGCAGAATTGTGACTGATGGGGCCTTTTTATTGCTGAAGGAAAGTATTTTTGGTTAATGAAACATTTACAATTTTTATTATATATTTTAACAGTTTTATTCCTACAAAGGGATTTTGCTTAAATTGAAGTTTACATTGAATGTGTTACTTTTTTCTACATAGTTTAGTCGTTTGCTTTTGTATTTAGGGGAACTATATATTTTAAAACAAATAGGATTTTTATAATATGGGATTATGTTTTCTGCTAAAATGGTCAATAAAAAAGAAACCCAAAATCGAAGTTCTCTTTGTGATGGAAGCCAAAATGTATTGTCATTTTTTCAACGAAACCAAGAATTTCACATATTACAAGTCAATAGGAAATTACATCAACACCAAAAACAGATTGGTTTCACTGGTGATTGAACCCAGGACCTTCAGCGTGTGAAGCAGACGTGATGACCACTACACTATGAAACCTTTGAAATCCTGCAAAGTAATGGCAATTAGAGACGAGTTTTGACCGCCAGGGAAAAAAGAAACAAATTCGTAGCTCTGTTGGTGATGGAAGCTAAAACATCCCGTTATTTGGCAACAAAGCCAAGAACTTCATATATTGTAGTTTAATTGGGTATTATTTCAACACCAAGAACAGATTGGTTTTACTGGGGATTGAACGCAGGACCTTCTGCGTGTTAAGCAGACATGAAGACCACTACACTATGAAAACTTTGAAATTCTGCAAGGTAATGGCAATTAGAGACGAGTTTTGACCACCAGGGAAAAAAAAAACAAATTCGTAGCTCTGTTGGTGATGGAAGCCAAAACGTCCCATCATTCGGCAACAAAGCCAAGAACTTCATATATTGTAGTTTAATTGGGTATTATTTCAACACCAAGAACAGATTGGATTTACTGGGGATTGAACGCAGGACCTTCTGCGTGTTAAGCAGACGTGATGACCACTACTCTATGAAACCTGATGGAAAGTTACTGTGTATTGGCTAGCAGAGCAGAATTGTGACTGACGGGGCCTTTTTATTGCTGAAGGAAAGTATTTTTGGTTAATGAAACATTTACAATTGTTATTACATATTTTACCAGTTTTATTCCTACAAAGGGATTTTGCTTAAATGGAAGTTTACATTGAATGTGTTACTTTTTTCTACATTTTTTAGTCGTTTGCTTTTGTATTTAAAGGAACTATATATTTTGAAACAAACAGGATTTTTATAATATGGGATTATGTTTTCTGCTAAAATGGTCAATAAATTAGAAACCCAAAATCGTAGTTCTCTTGGTGATGGAAGCCAAAATATATTAACAGTTAGCAACAAAACCAAGAATTTCATATATTACAGGTTGATAGCAAAATACATATTTTACCAGTTTTATTCCTACAAAGGGATTTTGCTTAAATTGAAGTTTATATTGAATGTGTTACTTTTTTCTCCATAGTTTGGTCTTTTGCTTTTGTATTTATGGGAACTATATATTTTGAAACAAACAGGATTTTTATAATGCAAAAGAAACAGGAGAGCAGATGTGGTTGAAATGCAAAAGAGAATGACAAATTTTATTACATCATAAAAAACAGTTTTTAGATGTAGCACAGAAAAATACATATAGGTGCAACAACAGAGGGCACCTTGGCACATAAAGAGTTAATCAGAATTAACAAGGCAAGTAGAATACATAAGACAACAAGTATACAGCACAGATGGCAAAAAATACAAAGTTACATGCCAGGTGATACCAGAGAACAATAGCTGGTGTGCAAGATAAGATAAAATTATACAGCACACTGGGTTTGTCAGTATATGCAAGCAATGATACATATCAGTGGCTAAATATATGCAAACACTGCTCACCAGCATGCCAGGTGATACCAGAGAACAATAGCTGGTGTGCAAGATAAGATAAAGTTATACAGCACACTGGGTTTGTCAGTATATGCAAGCAATGATACATATCAGTAGCTAAATATATGCAACACTGCTCACCAGCATGCCAGGTGATACCAGAGAACAATAGCTGGTGTGCAAGATAAGATAAAGTTATACAGCACACTGGGTTTGTCAGTATATGGAAACAATGATATATACCAGTGGCTAAAAAAATGTAAACACCGCTCACCAGCAATGATATAAAGTGCCAGATAAGTGCAGGAGCCAGAGACCAAAAGATCCCCCTCAGAAGCAAGATAACGCGCGTTTCAGGTCTTGTTAGTATAACCCTTCATCAGACCAAGGAGGGGTGGTGACTCATCTGTTCCCAGAAGCTTTAATAGACCATATGGTTCATCACATGGATCGGACAGGCCAGTCAGTGCAGGTTTAAGCTGGCACATGCGCGGTCATTGCTAATCCCACTAGCAGATGCGAGCGAAGTCAAGCCGAGGAGTGCAGGGGAGAGGGCTAAGGCAACGCCCCCCCACGAGCAAAACTCCGCCCTTGAGACATCGCTAAGCATGCCAGGGAGAGAAGAAAGACCAGGCATGTGCACACCACACATACTGGAACATACAAAGATACAGATATACGGGCTCCCACACAAACAGCAGTATAGGAACGCCAAGGAAAGAGGGCAAAGAAATAATGAAATGGCAGGAATCACAAGAATAACAGTAGTTAGCCCTCGACCAAGCAGTATATAATCCTGGCTGTCATGGGGGAAGCCACCTTGTAATCATAGTCCAGATGCACGATGTATTCAGGTAGTCATATTAACAGAGGCAGTGATCCATAGGGAGCAGAAGATGGAAGCTGCAAAGAAAAGGGCACAAAATGGCATAAAACACTTGCAGCAATAAAATTAGAATATAAAAACAGAGGTAAAAATTGCATAGGTGGTAAAAAACCATATCTAGCAAAAAAAGGGGGGGGAGGAGGACAGGGGTCTAAAGGAAGGGGGCAAAGCTAAGGGACTCATTCAGACCAGACGGAGCCATAGTACCCAGTAGGGTGATCCATTTGGTTTCTTTTTGGGCGAGGATCTTTTTAAGGTTCCCGCCCCTATTGCCGCCATGTACGACATCTATCCCTATGACACGCAATGATCTCGCATTACATCCGTGATGGTTCCGAAAATGCCTAGGAAGGGTCTTAAGAGTAGAAATATCGGTCACCGTCTTGGCAGCACCAATATCTCTCACATGTTCACGCACTCTCACCCGCAATTCCCTAGAAGTTAAACCTATGTATATCTTAGGGCAACTACATTTAGCATAATAGATAACATAGGAAGTTGCGCATGAGATGTAACACCTAATATCAAATGTCCGACTACCATCTGCGGTGGAAAAGGTCTTACTGCGAGAGACATTGGTGCACGCAAGACAGCGACCGCAGGGAAAACACCCACGAATAGGATTAGTAGAACCAAAGGGATGGGAAATCACAGGAACGTAATGACTATGTACGAGAAAATCTCGTAGATTTTTGGAACGGCGTGCCGTCATTAGAGGATAATCAGGGACCAAATCCCTTAGGGTAGGATCAGATTTTAGTATCGGCCAGTATTTGTTTAATATGGCACGCATGTTATGCCATTCATGGTTGCACGCAGATATGAATCGAGCCTCTCCTGCCCCCGTTTTCGCCTGACTAGATGGCTGCAGAAGCTCCTGTTGATTAGTATTCTTTGCCCTATTGTACCCCTTCTTTATGACACGACGGCTATATCCCCTATTAACCAATCTCGATGTTAGATCATTGGCCTGGGACTGAAAATTATCAGATGTAGAACATATCCGCCTCATTCTGAGAAATTGCCCAACCGGGATGGCTTGGATGGTACTAACAGGATGAGAAGATGAGGCATGTAAAAGGGAGTTGACCGAGGTAGGCTTCCTAAAGACATTCGTCTGTAGTTGCCGACCACGGTCAACTCCAATCATAATATCCAAAAAATCAATAGACTGTAAATCATATCTAAAAGTGAGCTTAAGGTTCAATGAATTATGGTTTAAAACACCCATAAAGTCCGAGAGCTGCTCCACGGTACCCTGCCACAAAACAAAAACATCATCAATATATCTTAACCAGCACTGCGCATGGGTAGCGGCCGGCACGCCCTCGTCGCCAAAAATGCCCCTCTCCCAATGGCCGAGGAACATATTAGCGTACGAAGGCGCACAGGCCGCGCCCATCGCAGTGCCTCTGGCCTGTAAATTAAAACCGGTCTTTGAAAATGAAGAAATTGTGTGTCAGGATAAAGTGGAGCAGCTCCAGGATCAGCTCACACAAATGGCCATCACGGTTGGTATTGCTCAGAAAGAAGCGGACTGCCTCCAGACCATCATCATGGTTAATATTGGTATAAAGTGACTCTATGTCCGACGTGACAAGAAGGGTATCAGAATCCACAAAAATCCCGTCGACCCTATTCAGGACATCCGTCATATCCTTAACATAAGATGGCAATGTTTCCACAAGAGGTTTTAAATAATAGTCGATAAAGCGACAGACAGGGTCGCATAAGCCATCTATGCCGGATACGATAGGGCGCCCCGGAGGGTGTTTGGGATTCTTGTGGATCATGGGCAGGAGATAAAAGGTGGGGATTTTGGGAGATGCAACGAAGAGGCCATCAAAAACCTTCTTTGTTATAATTCCTTCATCCAAAGCCCCCTGCAAGATCCGGTATAGCAAATCTGAGAAGAGAAAGTATGTTTAATAGGATTTTTATAATATTGGATTATGTTTTCTGCTAAAATGGTCAATAAAAAAGAAACCCAAAATCGTAGTTCTCTTGGTGATGGAAGCCAAAATGTATTGTCATTTGGCAATGAAACAAAGAATTTCATATTTTACAAGTCGATAGGAAAATACTTCAACACCAAAAATAGATTGGTTTCACTCGGGTTGAACCCAGGACCTTCTGCGTATGAAGCAGACGTGATGACCTCTACACTATGAAGCCTTTGAAATCCTGCAAAGTAATGTCAATTAGAGACGAGTTTTCACCGCCAGGGGAAAAAAAAACAAATTCGTAGCTCTGTTGGTGATGGAAGCCAAAACATCCTGTCATTCGGCAACAAAGCCAAGAACTTCATATATGGCAGGTTGATAGCACTACACTATGAAACCTGATGGAAAGTTACTGTGTATTGGCTAGCAGAGCAGAATTGTGACTGACGGGGCCTTTTTATTGCTGAAGGAAAGTATTTTTGGTTAATGAAACATTTATAATTTTTATTATATATTTTACCAGTTTTATTCCTACAAAGGGATTTTGCTTAAATTGAAGTTTACATTGAATGTGTTACTTTTTTCTACATAGTTTAGTCGTTTGATTTTGTATTTAAAGAAACTATATATTTTGAAACAAACAGGATTTTTATAATATGGGATTATGTTTTCTGCTAAAATGGTCAATAAAAAAGAAACCCAAAATCGTAGTTCTCTTGGTGATGGAAGCCAAAATATATTATCAGTTGGCAACAAAACCAAGAATTTCATATATTACAGGTTGATAGCAAATTACTTCAACAGCGAAAACGGCTTGTTTTTACTGTGGATTGAACCCAGGACCTTCTGCGTGTGAAGTAGACGTGATGACCACTCCACTATGAAACCTGTGAAATCCTGCAAAGTAATGGCATTTAGAGACGAGTTTTGACCGCCAGGGAAAAAAAAAATAATTTGTAGTTCTGTTTGTGATGGAAGCCAAAACATCCCGTCATTCGGCAACAAAAACGAGAACTTCATATATTGTAGGTGGATAGCGAATCATTTCAACACTAAGAACAGATTGGTTTCACTGGGGATTAAACCCAGGTCCTTCTGCATGTGAAGCAGACGTGATGACCACTACACTATGAAACCTTTGAAATCCTGTAAAGTAATGGCAATTAGAGACGAGTTTTGACCGCCAGGGGAAAAAAGAAACAAATCCGTAGCTCTGTTGTTGATGGAAGCCAAAACATCCCATCATTCGGCAACAAAGCCAAGAACTTCATATATTGTAGTTTAATTGGGTATTATTTCAACACCAAGAACAGATTGGTTTTACTGGGGATTGAACGCAGGACCTTCTGCGTGTTAAGCAGACGTGATGACCCCTACTCTATGAAACCTAATGGAAAGTTACTGTGTATTGGCTAGCAGAGCAGAATTGTGACTGACGGGCCTTTTTATTGCTGAAGGAAAGTATTTTTGGTTAATGACACATTTACAATTTTTATTACATATTTTACAAGTTTTATTCCTACAAAGGGATTTTGCTTAAATGGAAGTTTACATTAAATGTGTTACTTTTTTCTACATAGTTTAGTCATTTGCTTTTGTATTTAAAGGAACTATATATTTTGAAACAAACAGGATTTTTATAATATGGGATTATGTTTTCTGCTAAAATGGTCAATAAGAAAGAAACCCAAAATAGTAGTTCTTTTGGTGATGGAAGCCAAAATATATTATCAGTTGGCAACAAAACAAAGAATTTCATATATTACAGGTTGATAGCAAATTACTTCAACAGCGAAAACGGATTGTTTTTACTGGTGATTGAACCAAGGACCTACTGCGTGTGAAGTAGACGTGATGACCACTCAACTATGAAAGCTGTGAAATCCTGCGAAGTAATGGCATTTAGAGACGAGTTTTGACCGCCAGGGGAAAAAAAATAATTTGTAGTTCTGTTGGTGATGGAAGCTAAAACATCCCGTTATTCGGCAACAAAGCCAAGAACTTCATATATTGTAGTTTAATTGAGTATTATTTCAACACCAAGAACAGATTGGTTTTACTGGGGATTGAACGCAGGACCTTCTGCGTGTTAAGCAGACGTGATGACCACTACTCTATGAAACCTGATGGAACGTTACTGTGTATTGGCTAGCAGAGCAGAATTGTGACTGATGGGGCCTTTTTATTGCTGAAGGAAAGTATTTTTGGTTAATGAAACATTTACAATTTTTATTACATATTTTACCAGTTTTATTCCTACAAAGGGATTTTGCTTAAAAGATAGTTTACATTGAATGTGTTACTTTTTTCCACACAGTTTAGTTGTTTGCTTTTGTATTTAAAGGAACTATATATTTTGAAACAAACAGGATTTTTATAATATGGGATTATGTTTTCTGCTAAAATGGTCAATAAAAAAGAAACCCAAAATCGTAGTTCTCTTGGTGATGGAAGCCAAAATATATTCTCAGTTGGCAACAAAACCAAGAATTTCATATGTTACAGGTTGATAGCAAATTACTTCAACAGCAAAAACGGCTTGTTTTTACTGGGGATTGAACCCAGGACCTTCTGCGTGTGAAGTAGACGTGATGACGACTCCACTATGAAACCTTTGAAATCCTGCAAAGTAATGGCAATTAGAGATGAGTTTTCACCGCCAGGGGAAAAAAAAACAAATTCGTAGTTCTGTTGGTGATGGAAGCCAAAACATCCCATCATTCGGCGACAAAGCCGAGAACTTCATATATTGCGGGTTGATAGGGTTTTATTTCAACACCATGAACAGATAGGTTTTCCTGGGGATTCAACCTAGGACCTTCTGCGTGTTAAGCAGACGTGATGAGCACTACACTATGAAACCTGATGGAAAGTTACTGTGTATTGGCTAGCAGAGCAGAATTGTGACTGATGGGGCCTTTTTATTGCTGAAGGAAAGTATTTTTGGTTAATGAAACATTTACAATTTTTATTATATATTTTAACAGTTTTATTCCTACAAAGGGATTTTGCTTAAATTGAAGTTTACATTGAATGTGTTACTTTTTTCTACATAGTTTAGTCGTTTGCTTTTGTATTTAGGGGAACTATATATTTTAAAACAAATAGGATTTTTATAATATGGGATTATGTTTTCTGCTAAAATGGTCAATAAAAAAGAAACCCAAAATCGAAGTTCTCTTTGTGATGGAAGCCAAAATGTATTGTCATTTTTTCAACGAAACCAAGAATTTCACATATTACAAGTCAATAGGAAATTACATCAACACCAAAAACAGATTGGTTTCACTGGTGATTGAACCCAGGACCTTCAGCGTGTGAAGCAGACGTGATGACCACTACACTATGAAACCTTTGAAATCCTGCAAAGTAATGGCAATTAGAGACGAGTTTTGACCGCCAGGGAAAAAAGAAACAAATTCGTAGCTCTGTTGGTGATGGAAGCTAAAACATCCCGTTATTTGGCAACAAAGCCAAGAACTTCATATATTGTAGTTTAATTGGGTATTATTTCAACACCAAGAACAGATTGGTTTTACTGGGGATTGAACGCAGGACCTTCTGCGTGTTAAGCAGACATGAAGACCACTACACTATGAAAACTTTGAAATTCTGCAAGGTAATGGCAATTAGAGACGAGTTTTGACAACCAGGGAAAAAAAAAACAAATTCGTAGCTCTGTTGGTGATGGAAGCCAAAACGTCCCATCATTCGGCAACAAAGCCAAGAACTTCATATATTGTAGTTTAATTGGGTATTATTTCAACACCAAGAACAGATTGGATTTACTGGGGATTGAACGCAGGACCTTCTGCGTGTTAAGCAGACGTGATGACCACTACTCTATGAAACCTGATGGAAAGTTACTGTGTATTGGCTAGCAGAGCAGAATTGTGACTGACGGGGCCTTTTTATTGCTGAAGGAAAGTATTTTTGGTTAATGAAACATTTACAATTGTTATTACATATTTTACCAGTTTTATTCCTACAAAGGGATTTTGCTTAAATGGAAGTTTACATTGAATGTGTTACTTTTTTCTACATTTTTTAGTCGTTTGCTTTTGTATTTAAAGGAACTATATATTTTGAAACAAACAGGATTTTTATAATATGGGATTATGTTTTCTGCTAAAATGGTCAATAAATTAGAAACCCAAAATCGTAGTTCTCTTGGTGATGGAAGCCAAAATATATTAACAGTTAGCAACAAAACCAAGAATTTCATATATTACAGGTTGATAGCAAAATACATATTTTACCAGTTTTATTCCTACAAAGGGATTTTGCTTAAATTGAAGTTTATATTGAATGTGTTACTTTTTTCTCCATAGTTTGGTCTTTTGCTTTTGTATTTATGGGAACTATATATTTTGAAACAAACAGGATTTTTATAATGCAAAAGAAACAGGAGAGCAGATGTGGTTGAAATGCAAAAGAGAATGACAAATTTTATTACATCATAAAAAACAGTTTTTAGATGTAGCACAGAAAAATACATATAGGTGCAACAACAGAGGGCACCTTGGCACATAAAGAGTTAATCAGAATTAACAAGGCAAGTAGAATACATAAGACAACAAGTATACAGCACAGATGGCAAAAAATACAAAGTTACATGCCAGGTGATACCAGAGAACAATAGCTGGTGTGCAAGATAAGATAAAATTATACAGCACACTGGGTTTGTCAGTATATGCAAGCAATGATACATATCAGTGGCTAAATATATGCAAACACTGCTCACCAGCATGCCAGGTGATACCAGAGAACAATAGCTGGTGTGCAAGATAAGATAAAGTTATACAGCACACTGGGTTTGTCAGTATATGCAAGCAATGATACATATCAGTAGCTAAATATATGCAACACTGCTCACCAGCATGCCAGGTGATACCAGAGAACAATAGCTGGTGTGCAAGATAAGATAAAGTTATACAGCACACTGGGTTTGTCAGTATATGGAAACAATGATATATACCAGTGGCTAAAAAAATGTAAACACCGCTCACCAGCAATGATATAAAGTGCCAGATAAGTGCAGGAGCCAGAGACCAAAAGATCCCCCTCAGAAGCAAGATAACGCGCGTTTCAGGTCTTGTTAGTATAACCCTTCATCAGACCAAGGAGGGGTGGTGACTCATCTGTTCCCAGAAGCTTTAATAGACCATATGGTTCATCACATGGATCGGACAGGCCAGTCAGTGCAGGTTTAAGCTGGCACATGCGCGGTCATTGCTAATCCCACTAGCAGATGCGAGCGAAGTCAAGCCGAGGAGTGCAGGGGAGAGGGCTAAGGCAACGCCCCCCCACGAGCAAAACTCCGCCCTTGAGACATCGCTAAGCATGCCAGGGAGAGAAGAAAGACCAGGCATGTGCACACCACACATACTGGAACATACAAAGATACAGATATACGGGCTCCCACACAAACAGCAGTATAGGAACGCCAAGGAAAGAGGGCAAAGAAATAATGAAATGGCAGGAATCACAAGAATAACAGTAGTTAGCCCTCGACCAAGCAGTATATAATCCTGGCTGTCATGGGGGAAGCCACCTTGTAATCATAGTCCAGATGCACGATGTATTCAGGTAGTCATATTAACAGAGGCAGTGATCCATAGGGAGCAGAAGATGGAAGCTGCAAAGAAAAGGGCACAAAATGGCATAAAACACTTGCAGCAATAAAATTAGAATATAAAAACAGAGGTAAAAAATTGCATAGGTGGTAAAAAACCATATCTAGCAAAAAAAGGGGGGGGGGGAGGACAGGGGTCTAAAGGAAGGGGGCAAAGCTAAGGGACTCATTCAGACCAGACGGAGCCATAGTACCCAGTAGGGTGATCCATTTGGTTTCTTTTTGGGCGAGGATCTTTTTAAGGTTCCCGCCCCTATTGCCGCCATGTACGACATCTATCCCTATGACACGCAATGATCTCGCATTACATCCGTGATGGTTCCGAAAATGCCTAGGAAGGGTCTTAAGAGTAGAAATATCGGTCACCGTCTTGGCAGCACCAATATCTCTCACATGTTCACGCACTCTCACCCGCAATTCCCTAGAAGTTAAACCTATGTATATCTTAGGGCAACTACATTTAGCATAATAGATAACATAGGAAGTTGCGCATGAGATGTAACACCTAATATCAAATGTCCGACTACCATCTGCGGTGGAAAAGGTCTTACTGCGAGAGACATTGGTGCACGCAAGACAGCGACCGCAGGGAAAACACCCACGAATAGGATTAGTAGAACCAAAGGGATGGGAAATCACAGGAACGTAATGACTATGTACGAGAAAATCTCGTAGATTTTTGGAACGGCGTGCCGTCATTAGAGGATAATCAGGGACCAAATCCCTTAGGGTAGGATCAGATTTTAGTATCGGCCAGTATTTGTTTAATATGGCACGCATGTTATGCCATTCATGGTTGCACGCAGATATGAATCGAGCCTCTCCTGCCCCCGTTTTCGCCTGACTAGATGGCTGCAGAAGCTCCTGTTGATTAGTATTCTTTGCCCTATTGTACCCCTTCTTTATGACACGACGGCTATATCCCCTATTAACCAATCTCGATGTTAGATCATTGGCCTGGGACTGAAAATTATCAGATGTAGAACATATCCGCCTCATTCTGAGAAATTGCCCAACCGGGATGGCTTGGATGGTACTAACAGGATGAGAAGATGAGGCATGTAAAAGGGAGTTGACCGAGGTAGGCTTCCTAAAGACATTCGTCTGTAGTTGCCGACCACGGTCAACTCCAATCATAATATCCAAAAAATCAATAGACTGTAAATCATATCTAAAAGTGAGCTTAAGGTTCAATAAATTATGGTTTAAAACACCCATAAAGTCCGAGAGCTGCTCCACGGTACCCTGCCACAAAACAAAAACATCATCAATATATCTTAACCAGCACTGCGCATGGGTAGCGGCCGGCACGCCCTCGTCGCCAAAAATGCCCCTCTCCCAATGGCCGAGGAACATATTAGCGTACGAAGGCGCACAGGCCGCGCCCATCGCAGTGCCTCTGGCCTGTAAATTAAAACCGGTCTTTGAAAATGAAGAAATTGTGTGTCAGGATAAAGTGGAGCAGCTCCAGGATCAGCTCACACAAATGGCCATCACAGTTGGTATTGCTCAGAAAGAAGCGGACTGCCTCCAGACCATCATCATGGTTAATATTGGTATAAAGTGACTCTATGTCCGACGTGACAAGAAGGGTATCAGAATCCACAAAAATCCCGTCGACCCTATTCAGGACATCCGTCATATCCTTAACATAAGATGGCAATGTTTCCACAAGAGGTTTTAAATAATAGTCGATAAAGCGACAGACAGGGTCGCATAAGCCATCTATGCCGGATACGATAGGGCGCCCCGGAGGGTGTTTGGGATTCTTGTGGATCATGGGCAGGAGATAAAAGGTGGGGATTTTGGGAGATGCAACGAAGAGGCCATCAAAAACCTTCTTTGTTATAATTCCTTCATCCAAAGCCCCCTGCAAGATCCGGTATAGCAAATCTGAGAAGAGAAAGTATGTTTAATAGGATTTTTATAATATTGGATTATGTTTTCTGCTAAAATGGTCAATAAAAAAGAAACCCAAAATCGTAGTTCTCTTGGTGATGGAAGCCAAAATGTATTGTCATTTGGCAATGAAACAAAGAATTTCATATTTTACAAGTCGATAGGAAAATACTTCAACACCAAAAATAGATTGGTTTCACTCGGGTTGAACCCAGGACCTTCTGCGTATGAAGCAGACGTGATGACCTCTACACTATGAAGCCTTTGAAATCCTGCAAAGTAATGTCAATTAGAGACGAGTTTTCACCGCCAGGGGAAAAAAAAACAAATTCGTAGCTCTGTTGGTGATGGAAGCCAAAACATCCTGTCATTCGGCAACAAAGCCAAGAACTTCATATATGGCAGGTTGATAGCACTACACTATGAAACCTGATGGAAAGTTACTGTGTATTGGCTAGCAGAGCAGAATTGTGACTGACGGGGCCTTTTTATTGCTGAAGGAAAGTATTTTTGGTTAATGAAACATTTATAATTTTTATTATATATTTTACCAGTTTTATTCCTACAAAGGGATTTTGCTTAAATTGAAGTTTACATTGAATGTGTTACTTTTTTCTACATAGTTTAGTCGTTTGATTTTGTATTTAAAGAAACTATATATTTTGAAACAAACAGGATTTTTATAATATGGGATTATGTTTTCTGCTAAAATGGTCAATAAAAAAGAAACCCAAAATCGTAGTTCTCTTGGTGATGGAAGCCAAAATATATTATCAGTTGGCAACAAAACCAAGAATTTCATATATTACAGGTTGATAGCAAATTACTTCAACAGCGAAAACGGCTTGTTTTTACTGTGGATTGAACCCAGGACCTTCTGCGTGTGAAGTAGACGTGATGACCACTCCACTATGAAACCTGTGAAATCCTGCAAAGTAATGGCATTTAGAGACGAGTTTTGACCGCCAGGGAAAAAAAAAATAATTTGTAGTTCTGTTTGTGATGGAAGCCAAAACATCCCGTCATTCGGCAACAAAAACGAGAACTCCATATATTGTAGGTGGATAGCGAATCATTTCAACACTAAGAACAGATTGGTTTCACTGGGGATTGAACCCAGGTCCTTCTGCATGTGAAGCAGACGTGATGACCACTACACTATGAAACCTTTGAAATCCTGTAAAGTAATGGCAATTAGAGACGAGTTTTGACCGCCAGGGGAAAAAAGAAACAAATCCGTAGCTCTGTTGGTGATGGAAGCCAAAACATCCCATCATTCGGCAACAAAGCCAAGAACTTCATATATTGTAGTTTAATTGGGTATTATTTCAACACCAAGAACAGATTGGTTTTACTGGGGATTGAACGCAGGACCTTCTGCGTGTTAAGCAGACGTGATGACCCCTACTCTATGAAACCTAATGGAAAGTTACTGTGTATTGGCTAGCAGAGCAGAATTGTGACTGACGGGCCTTTTTATTGCTGAAGGAAAGTATTTTTGGTTAATGACACATTTACAATTTTTATTACATATTTTACAAGTTTTATTCCTACAAAGGGATTTTGCTTAAATGGAAGTTTACATTAAATGTGTTACTTTTTTCTACATAGTTTAGTCATTTGCTTTTGTATTTAAAGGAACTATATATTTTGAAACAAACAGGATTTTTATAATATGGGATTATGTTTTCTGCTAAAATGGTCAATAAGAAAGAAACCCAAAATAGTAGTTCTTTTGGTGATGGAAGCCAAAATATATTATCAGTTGGCAACAAAACAAAGAATTTCATATATTACAGGTTGATAGCAAATTACTTCAACAGCGAAAACGGATTGTTTTTACTGGTGATTGAACCAAGGACCTACTGCGTGTGAAGTAGACGTGATGACCACTCAACTATGAAAGCTGTGAAATCCTGCGAAGTAATGGCATTTAGAGACGAGTTTTGACCGCCAGGGGAAAAAAAATAATTTGTAGTTCTGTTGGTGATGGAAGCTAAAACATCCCGTTATTCGGCAACAAAGCCAAGAACTTCATATATTGTAGTTTAATTGAGTATTATTTCAACACCAAGAACAGATTGGTTTTACTGGGGATTGAACGCAGGACCTTCTGCGTGTTAAGCAGACGTGATGACCACTACTCTATGAAACCTGATGGAAAGTTACTGTGTATTGGCTAGCAGAGCAGAATTGTGACTGATGGGGCCTTTTTATTGCTGAAGGAAAGTATTTTTGGTTAATGAAACATTTACAATTTTTATTACATATTTTACCAGTTTTATTCCTACAAAGGGATTTTGCTTAAAAGATAGTTTACATTGAATGTGTTACTTTTTTCCACACAGTTTAGTTGTTTGCTTTTGTATTTAAAGGAACTATATATTTTGAAACAAACAGGATTTTTATAATATGGGATTATGTTTTCTGCTAAAATGGTCAATAAAAAAGAAACCCAAAATCGTAGTTCTCTTGGTGATGGAAGCCAAAATATATTCTCAGTTGGCAACAAAACCAAGAATTTCATATGTTACAGGTTGATAGCAAATTACTTCAACAGCAAAAACGGCTTGTTTTTACTGGGGATTGAACCCAGGACCTTCTGCGTGTGAAGTAGACGTGATGACGACTCCACTATGAAACCTGTGAAATCCTGCAAAGTAATGGCATTTAGAGACGAGTTTTGACCGCCAGGGAAAAAAAAAATAATTTGTAGTTCTGTTTGTGATGGAAGCCAAAACATCCCGTCATTCGGCAACAAAAACGAGAACTCCATATATTGTAGGTGGATAGCGAATCATTTCAACACTAAGAACAGATTGGTTTCACTGGGGATTGAACCCAGGTCCTTCTGCATGTGAAGCAGACGTGATGACCACTACACTATGAAACCTTTGAAATCCTGTAAAGTAATGGCAATTAGAGACGAGTTTTGACCGCCAGGGGAAAAAAGAAACAAATCCGTAGCTCTGTTGGTGATGGAAGCCAAAACATCCCATCATTCGGCAACAAAGCCAAGAACTTCATATATTGTAGTTTAATTGGGTATTATTTCAACACCAAGAACAGATTGGTTTTACTGGGGATTGAACGCAGGACCTTCTGCGTGTTAAGCAGACGTGATGACCCCTACTCTATGAAACCTAATGGAAAGTTACTGTGTATTGGCTAGCAGAGCAGAATTGTGACTGACGGGCCTTTTTATTGCTGAAGGAAAGTATTTTTGGTTAATGACACATTTACAATTTTTATTACATATTTTACAAGTTTTATTCCTACAAAGGGATTTTGCTTAAATGGAAGTTTACATTAAATGTGTTACTTTTTTCTACATAGTTTAGTCATTTGCTTTTGTATTTAAAGGAACTATATATTTTGAAACAAACAGGATTTTTATAATATGGGATTATGTTTTCTGCTAAAATGGTCAATAAGAAAGAAACCCAAAATAGTAGTTCTTTTGGTGATGGAAGCCAAAATATATTATCAGTTGGCAACAAAACAAAGAATTTCATATATTACAGGTTGATAGCAAATTACTTCAACAGCGAAAACGGATTGTTTTTACTGGTGATTGAACCAAGGACCTACTGCGTGTGAAGTAGACGTGATGACCACTCAACTATGAAAGCTGTGAAATCCTGCGAAGTAATGGCATTTAGAGACGAGTTTTGACCGCCAGGGGAAAAAAAATAATTTGTAGTTCTGTTGGTGATGGAAGCTAAAACATCCCGTTATTCGGCAACAAAGCCAAGAACTTCATATATTGTAGTTTAATTGAGTATTATTTCAACACCAAGAACAGATTGGTTTTACTGGGGATTGAACGCAGGACCTTCTGCGTGTTAAGCAGACGTGATGACCACTACTCTATGAAACCTGATGGAAAGTTACTGTGTATTGGCTAGCAGAGCAGAATTGTGACTGATGGGGCCTTTTTATTGCTGAAGGAAAGTATTTTTGGTTAATGAAACATTTACAATTTTTATTACATATTTTACCAGTTTTATTCCTACAAAGGGATTTTGCTTAAAAGATAGTTTACATTGAATGTGTTACTTTTTTCCACACAGTTTAGTTGTTTGCTTTTGTATTTAAAGGAACTATATATTTTGAAACAAACAGGATTTTTATAATATGGGATTATGTTTTCTGCTAAAATGGTCAATAAAAAAGAAACCCAAAATCGTAGTTCTCTTGGTGATGGAAGCCAAAATATATTCTCAGTTGGCAACAAAACCAAGAATTTCATATGTTACAGGTTGATAGCAAATTACTTCAACAGCAAAAACGGCTTGTTTTTACTGGGGATTGAACCCAGGACCTTCTGCGTGTGAAGTAGACGTGATGACGACTCCACTATGAAACCTGTTAAATCCTGCAAACTAATGGCATTTAGAGACGAGTTTTGACCGCCAGGGGAAAAAAAAAATAAATTGTAGTTCTGTTTGTGATGGAAGCCAAAACATCCCGTCATTCGGCAACAAAGCCGAGAACTTCATATATTGTAGCTGGATAGCGTATTATTTCAACACTAAGAACAGATTGGTTTCACTGGGGATTGAACCCAGGACCTTCTGCATGTTAAGCAGACGTGATGGCCACTACACTATGAAACCTGACAAAAAGTTACTGTGTATTGGCTAGCAGAGCAGAATTGTGACTGACGGGGCCTTTTTATTGCTGAAGGAAAGTATTTTTGGTTAATGAAACATTTACAATTATTATTACATATTTTACCAGTTTTATTCCTACAAAGGGATTTTGCTTAAATTGAAGTTTATATTGATCGTAGTTCTCTTTGTGATGGAAGCCAAAATGAATTGTCATTTGACAACAAAACCAAGAATTTCACATATTACAAGTCGATAGGAAATTACTTCAACACCAAAAACAGCTTGGTTTCACAGGGGATTGAACCCAGGACCTTCTGCGTTAGAAGCAGACGAGATGACCACTACACTAAGAAACCTTTGAAATCCTTCAAAGTAATGGCAATTAGAGACGAGTTTTGACCGCCAGGGGAAAAAAAAACAAATTCGTAGCTCTGTTGGTGATGGAAGCTAAAACATCCCATTATTCAGCAACAAAGCCAAGAACTTTATATACTGCAGGTTGATAGGGGATTATTTCAACACCAAGAACCCATGGGTTTCACTAAGGATTGAACCCAGGACCTTCTGCGTGAAAAGCAGACGTGATTTCCACTACACTATGAAACCTTTGAAAGCCTGCAAAGTAATGGCAATTAGAGACGAGTTTTGACCGCCAGGGAAAAAAAAACAACAAATTCGTAGCTCTGTTGGGGATGGAAGCCAAAACATCCCATCATTCGGCAACAAAGCCAAGAACTTCATATATTGTAGTTTAATTGAGTATTATTTCAACGCCAAGAACAGATTGGTTTTACTGGGGATTGAACGCAGGACCTTCTGCGTGTTAAGCAGACGTGATGACCACCACTCTATGAAACCTGATGGAAAGTTACTGTGTATTGGCTAGCAGAGCAGAATTGTGACTGACGGGGCCTTTTTATTGCTGAAGGAAAGTATTTTTGGTTAATGAAACATTTACAATTGTTATTACATATTTTACCAGTTTTATTCCTACAAAGGGATTTTGCTTAAATTGAAGTTTATATTGAATGTGTTACTTTTTTCTCCATAGTTTGGTCTTTTGCTTTTGTATTTATGGGAACTATATATTTTGAAACAAACAGGATTTTTATAACATGGGAATATGTTTTCTGCTAAAATGGTCAATAAAAAAGAAACCCAAAATCGTAGTTCTCTTGGTGATGGAAGCCAAAATATATTATCAGTTGGCAACAAAACAAAGAATTTCATATATTACAGGTTGATAGCAAATTACTTCAACAGCGAAAACGGATTGTTTTTACTGGGGATTGAACCCAGGACCTTCTGCGTGTGAAGTAGACGTGATGACGAATCCACTATGAAACCTGTGAAATCCTGCAAAGTAATGGCATTTAGAGACGAGTTTTGACCGCCAGGGGAAAAAAAAAAATAATTTGTAGTTCTGTTTGTGATGGAAGCCAAAACATCCTGTCATTCAACAACAAAGCCGAGAACTTCATATATTGTAGTTGGATAGCGTATTATTTCAACACTAAGAACAGATTGGTTTCACTGGGGATTGAACCCAGGACCTTCTGCGTGTTAAGCAGACGTGATGACCACTACACTATAAAACCTGATGAAAAGTTACTGTGTATTTGGCTAGCAGAGCAGAATTGTGACTGACGGGGCCTTTTTATTGCTGAAGGAAAGTATTTTTGGTTAATGAAACATTTACAATTTTTATTACATATTTTACCAGTTTTATTCCTACAAAGGGATTTTGCTTAAAAGGAAGTTTACATTAAATGTGTTTCTTTTTTCCACATAGTTTAGTTGTTTGCTTTTTTATTTAAAGGAACTATATATTTTGAAACAAACAGGATTTTTATAATATGGGATTATGTTTTCTGCTAAAATGGTCAATAAAAAAGAAACCCAAAATCGTAGTTCTCTTGGTGAGGGAAGCCAAAATATATTATCAGTTGGCAACAAAACCAAGATTTTCATATATTACAGGTTTATAGCAAATTACTACAACAGCGAAAACGGCTTATTTTTATTGGGGACTGAACCCAGGACCTTCTGCGTGTGAAGTAGACGTGATGACGACTCCACTATGAAACCTGTGAAATCCTCCAAAGTAATGGCATTTGGAGACGAGTTTTGACCGCCAGGGGAAAAAAAAAATAATTTGTAGTTCTGTTTGTGATGGAAGCCAAAACACACCGTCATTCGGCAACAATGCCGAGAACTTCATATATTGTAGTTGGATAGCGTATTATTTCAGAACTAAGAACAGATTGGTTTCACTGGGGATTGAACCCAGGACCTTCTGCGTGTTAAGCAGACGTGATGACCACTACACTATGAAACCTGACAAAAAGTTACTGTGTATTGGCTAGCAGAGCAGAATTGTGACTGACGGGGCCTTTTTATTGCTGAAGGAAAGTATTTTTGGTTAATGAAACATTTACAATTATTATTACATATTTTACCAGTTTTATTCCTACAAAGGGATTTTGCTTAAATTAAAGTTTAGATTGAATGTGTTACTTTTTTCTCCATAGTTTGGTCTTTTGCTTTTGTATTTATGGGAACTATATATTTTGAAACAAATAGGATTTTTATAATATGGGATTATGTTTTCTGCTAAAATGGTCAATAAAAAAGAAACCCAAAATCGTAGTTCTCTTTGTGATGGAAGCCAAAATGTATTGTCATTTGGCAACGAAACCAAGAATTTCACATACTACAGGTCGATAGGAAATTACTTCAACACCAAAAACAGATTGGTTTCACTGGGGATTGAACCAAGGACCTTCTGCGTGTGAAGCAGACGTGATGACCACCACACTATGCAACCTTTGAAATCCTGCAAAGTAATGGCAATTAGAGACGAGTTTTGACCGCCAGGGGAAAAAAAACAAATTCGTAGCTCTGTTGGTGATGGAAGCTAAAACATCCCGTTATTCGTCAACAAAGCCAAGAACGTTATATACTGCAGGTTGATAGGGGATTATTTCAACACCAAGAACACATGGGTTTCACTGGGGATTGAACCCAGGACCTTCTGCGTGTAAAGCAGGCGTGATTTCCACTACACTATGATACTTTTGAAAGCCTGCAAAGTAATGGCAATTAGAGACGAGTTTTGACCGCCAGGGGAAAAAAAATAAATAAATTGTAGTTCTGTTTGTGATGGAAGCCAAAACATCCCGTCGTTCGGCAACAAAGCCGAGAACTTTATATATTGTTGTTGGATAGCGTAATATTTCAACACTAAGAACAGATTGGTTTCACTGGGGATTGAACCCAGGACCTTCTGCGTGTTAAGCAGACGTGATGACCACTACACTATGAAACCTGACAAAAAGTTACTGTGTATTGGCTAGCAGAGCAGAATTGTGACTGACGGGGCCTTTTTATTGCTGAAGGAAAGTATTTTTGGTTAATGAAACATTTACAATTATTATTACATATTTTACCAGTTTTATTCCTACAAAGGGATTTTGCTTAAATTGAAGTTTATATTGAATGTGTTACTTTTTTCTCCATAGTTTGGTCTTTTGCTTTTGTATTTATGGGAACTATATATTTTGAAACAAATAGGATTTTTATAATATGGGATTATGTTTTCTGCTAAAATGGTCAATAAAAAAGAAACCCAAAATCATAGTTCTCTTTGTGATGGAAGCCAACATGTATTGTCATTTGGCAACGAAACCAAGAATTTCACATATTACAAGTCGATAGGAATTTACTTCAACACCAAAAAAAGATTGGTTTCACTGAGGATTGAACCCAGGACCTTCTGCGTGTGAAGCAGATGTGATGACCACTACACTATGAAACCTTTGAAAGCCTGCAAAGTAATGGCAATTAGAGACGAGTTTTGACCGCCAGGGAAAAAAAAAAAACAAATTTGTAGCTCTGTTGGGGATGGAAGCCAAAACATCCCATCATTCAGCAACAAAGCCAAGAACTTCATATATTGTAGTTTAATTGAGTATTATTTCAACACCAAGAACAGATTGGTTTTACTGGGGATTGAACGCAGGACCTTCTGCATGTTAAGCAGACGTGATGACCACTACTCTATGAAACCTGATAGAAAGTTACTGTGTATTGGCTAGCAGAGCAGAATTGTGACTGACGGGGCCTTTTTATTGCTGAAGGAATGTATTTTTGGTTAATGAAACATTTACAATTTTTATTACATATTTTACCAGTTTTATTCCTACAAAGGGATTTTGCTTAAAAGGAAGTTTACATTGAATGTGTTACTTTTTTCCACATAGTTTAGTTGTTTGCTTTTGTATTTAAAGGAACTATATATTTGGAAACAAATAGGATTTTTATAATATGGGATTATGTTTTCTGCTAAAATGGTCAATAAAAAAGAAACCCAAAATCGTAGTTCTCTTGGTGAGGGAAGCCAAAATATATTATCAGTTGGCAACAAAACCAAGAATTTCATGTTGATATCAAATTACATCAACAGCGAAAACGGCTTGTTTTTACTGGGGATTGAACCCAGGACCTTCTGCGTGTGAAGTAGACGTGATGACCACTCCACTATGAAACCTGTGAAATCCTTCAAAGTAATGGCATTTAGAGACGAGTTTTGACCGCCAGGGGAAAAAAAAATAATAATTTGTAGTTCTGTTTGTGATGGAAGCCAAAACATACCGTCATTCGGCAACAATGTTGAGAACTTCATACATTGTCGTTGGATAGCGTATTATTTCAACACTAAGAACAGATTGGTTTCACTGGGGATTGAACCCAGGACCTTCTGCGTGTTAAGCAGACGTGATGACCACTACACTATGAAACCTGATGAAAAGTTACTGTGTATTGGCTAGCAGAGCAGAATTGAGACTGACGGGGCCTTTTTATTGCTGAAGGAAAGTATTTTTGGTTAATGAAACATTTACAATTATTATTACATATTTTACCAGTTTTATTCCTACAAAAGGATTTTGCTTAAATTGAAGTTTATATTGAATGTGTTACTTTTTTCTCCATAGTTTGGTCTTTTGCTTTTGTATTTATGGGAACTATATATTTTGAAACAAATAGGATTTTTATAATATGGGATTATGTTTTCTGCTAAAATGGTCAATAAAAAAGAAACCCAAAATCGTAGTTCTCTTTGTGATGGAAGCTAAAATGTATTGTCATTTGGCAACGAAACCAAGAATTTCACATATTACAAGTCGATAGGAAATTACTTCAACACCAAAAACAGATTGGTTTCACTGGGGATTGAACCCAGGACCTTCAGCATGTGAAGCAGACATGATGACCACTACACTATGAAACCTTTGAAATCCTGCAAAGTAATGGCATTTAGAGACGAGTTTTGACCGCCAGGGGACAAAAAACAAATTTGTAGCTCTGTTGGTGATGGAAGCTAAAACATCCCGTTATTCTGCAACAAAGCCAAGAACATTATATACTGCAGGTTGATAGGGGATTATTTCAACACCAAGAACACGTGGGTTTCACTGGGGATTGAACCCAGGATCTTCTGCGTGTAAAGCAGACGTGATTTCCACTACACTATGAAACCTTTGAAAGCCTGCAAAGTAATGGCAATTAGAGACGAGTTTTGACCGCCAGGGGAAAAAAAAACAAATTCGTAGCTCTGTTTTGGATGGAAGCCAAAACATCCCATCATTCGGCAACAAAGCCACGAACTTCATATATTGTAGTTTAATTGAGTATTATTTTAACACCAAGAACAGATTGGTTTTACTGGGGATTGAACGCAGGACCTTCTGCGTGTTAAGCAGACGTGATGACCACTACTCTATGAAACCTGATGGAAAGTTACTGTGTATTGGCCAGCAGAGCAGAATTGTGACTGACGGGGCCTTTTTATTGCTGAAGGAAAGTATTTTTGGTTAATGAAACATTTACAATTTTTATTACATATTTTACCAGTTTTATTCCTACAAAGGGATTTTGCTTAAAAGGAAGTTTACATTGAATGTGTTACTTTTTTCCACATAGTTTAGTTGTTTGCTTTTGTATTTAAAGGAACTGTATATTTGGAAACAAACAGGATTTTTATAATATGGGATTATGTTTTCTGCTAAAATGGTCAATAAAAAAGAAACCCAAAATCGTAGTTCTCTTGGTGAGGGAAGCCAAAATATATTATCAGTTGGCAACAACACCAAGAATTTCATATATTTCATGTTGATAGCAAATTTCTTCAACAGCGAAAACGGCTTGTTTTTACTGGGGATTGAACCCAGGACCTTCTGCGTGTGAAGTAGACGTGATGACCACTCCACTATGAAACCTGTGAAATCCTGCAAAGTAATGGCATTTAGAGATGAGTTTTGACCGCCAGGGAAAAAAAAAAATAATTTGTAGTTCTGTTTGTGATGGAAGCTAAAACATACCGTCATTCGGCATCAATGCCGAGAACTTCATATATTGTAGTTGGATAGCGTATTAGTTCAACACTAAGAACAGATTGGTTTCACTGGGGATTGAACCCAGGACCTTCTACGTGTTAAGCAGACGTGATGACCACTACACTTTGAAACCTGACGAAAAGTTACTGTCTATTGGCTAGCAGAGCAGAATTGTGACTGACGGGGCCTTTTCATTGCTGAAGGAAAGTATTTTTGGTTAATGAAACAATTACAATTATTATTACATATTTTACCAATTTTATTCCTACAAAGGGATTTTGCTTAAATTGAAGTTTATATTGAATGTGTTACTTTTTTCTCCATAGTTTGGTCTTTTGCTTTTGTATTTATGGGAACTATATATTTTGAAACAAATAGGATTTTTATAATATGGGATTATGTTTTCTGCTAAAATGGTCAATAAAAAAGAAACCCAAAATCGTAGTTCTCTTTGTGATGGAAGCCAAAATGTATTGTCATTTGGCAACGAAACCAAGAATTTCACATACTACAGGTCGATAGGAAATTACTTCAACACCAAAAACAGATTGGTTTCACTGGGGATTGAACCAAGGACCTTCTGCGTGTGAAGCAGACATGATGACCCCCACACTATGAAACCTTTGAAATCCTGCAAAGTAATGGCAATTAGAGACGAGTTTTGACCGCCAGGGGAAAAAAAACAAATTCGTAGCTCTGTTGGTGATGGAAGCTAAAACATCCCGTTATTCGTCAACAAAGCCAAGAACTTTATATACTGCAGGTTGATAGGGGATTATTTCAACACCAAGAACACATGGGTTTCACTGGGGATTGAACCCAGGACCTTCTGCGTGTAAAGCAGGCGTGATTTCCACTACACTATGAAACTTTTGAAAGCCTGCAAAGTAATGGCAATTAGAGACGAGTTTTGACCGCCAGGGGAAAAAAAAAAATAAATTGTAGTTCTGTTTGTGATGGAAGCCAAAACATCCCGTCGTTCGGCAACAAAGCCGAGAACTTTATATATTGTAGTTGGATAGCGTAATATTTCAACACTAAGAACAGATTGGTTTCACTGGGGATTGAACCCAGGACTTTCTGCGTGTTAAGCAGACGTGATGACCACTACACTATGAAACCTGACGAAAAGTTACTGTGTATTGGCTAGCAGAGCAGAATTGTGACTGACGGGGCCTTTTTATTGCTGAAGGAAAGTATTTTTGGTTAATGAAACATTTACAATTATTATTACATATTTTACCAGTTTTATTCCTACAAAGGGATTTTGCTTAAATTGAAGTTTATATTGAATGTGTTACTTTTTTCTCCATAGTTTGGTCTTTTGCTTTTGTATTTATGGGAACTATATATTTTGAAACAAATAGGATTTTTATAATATGGGATTATGTTTTCTGCTAAAATGGTCAATAAAAAAGAAACCCAAAATCGTAGTTCTCTTTGTGATGGAAGCCAAAATGTATTGTCATTTGGCAACGAAACCAAGAATTTCACATATTACAAGTCGATAGGAATTTACTTCAACACCAAAAAAAGATTGGTTTCACTGAGGATTGAACCCATGACCTTCTGCGTGTGAAGCAGATGTGATGACCACTACACTATGAAACCTTTGAAAGCCTGCAAAGTAATGGCAATTAGAGACGAGTTTTGACCGCCAGGGAAAAAAAAAACAAATTCGTAGCTCTGTTGGGGATGGAAGCCAAAACGTCCCATCATTCAGCAACAAAGCCAAGAACTTCATATATTGTAGTTTAATTGAGTATTATTTCAACACCAAGAACAGATTGGTTTTACTGGGGATTGAACGCAGGACCTTCTGCATGTTAAGCAGATGTGATGACCACTACTCTATGAAACCTGATAGAAAGTTACTGTGTATTGGCTAGCAGAGCAGAATTGTGACTGACGGGGCCTTTTTATTGCTGAAGGAAAGTATTTTTGGTTAATGAAACATTTACAATTTTTATTACATATTTTACCAGTTTTATTCCTACAAAGGGATTTTGCTTAAAAGGAAGTTTACATTGAATGTGTTACTTTTTTCCACATAGTTCAGTTGTTTGCTTTTGTATTTAAAGGAACTTTATATTTGGAAACAAACAGGATTTTTATAATATGGGATTATGTTTTCTGCTAAAATGGTCAATAAAAAAGAAACCCAAAATCGTAGTTCTCTTGGTGAGGGAAGCCAAAATATATTATCAGTTGGCAACAAAACCAAGAATTTCATATATTTCATGTTGATAGCAAATTACATCAACAGCGAAAACGGCTTGTTTTTACTGGGGATTGAACCCAGGACCTTCTGCGTGTGAAGTAGACGTGATGACCACTCCACTATGAAACCTGTGAAATCCTTCAAAGTAATGGCATTTAGAGACGAGTTTTGACCGCCAGGGGAAAAAAAAAAATAATTTGTAGTTCTGTTTGTGATGGAAGCCAAAACATACCGTCATTCGGCAACAATGTCGAGAACTTCATACATTGTCGTTGGATAGCGTATTATTTCAACACTAAGAACAGATTGGTTTCACTGGGGATTGAACCCAGGACCTTCTGCATGTTAAGCAGACGTGATGACCACTACACTATGAAACCTGATGAAAAGTTACTGTGTATTGGCTAGCAGAGCAGAATTGTGACTGACGGGGCCTTTTTATTGCTGAAGGAAAGTATTTTTGGTTAATGAAACATTTACAATTATTATTACATATTTTACCAGTTTTATTCCTACAAAAGGATTTTGCTTAAATTGAAGTTTATATTGAATGTGTTACTTTTTTCTCCATAGTTTGGTCTTTTGCTTTTGTATTTATGGGAACTATATATTTTGAAACAAATAGGATTTTTATAATATGGGATTATGTTTTCTGCTAAAATGGTCAATAAAAAAGAAACCCAAAATCGTAGTTCTCTTTGTGATGGAAGCCAAAATGTATTGTCATTTGGCAACGAAACCAAGAATTTCACATATTACAAGTCGATAGGAAATTACTTCAACACCAAAAACAGATTGGTTTCACTGGGGATTGAACCCAGGACCTTCAGCGTGTGAAGCAGACATGATGACCACTACACTATGAAACCTTTGAAATCCTGCAAAGTAATGGCATTTAGAGACGAGTTTTGACCGCCAGGGGACAAAAAACAAATTCGTAGCTCTGTTGGTGATGGCAGCTAAAACATGCCGTTATTCTGCAACAAAGCCAAGAACATTATATACTGCAGGTTGATAGGGGATTATTTCAACACCAAGAACACGTGGGTTTCACTGGGGATTGAACCCAGGATCTTCTGCGTGTAAAGCAGACGTGATTTCCACTACACTATGAAACCTTTGAAAGCCTGCAAAGTAATGCCAATTAGAGACGAGTTTTGACCGCCAGGGAAAAAAAAAAACAAATTCGTAGCTCTGTTGGGGATGGAAGCCAAAACATCCCATCATTCGGCAACAAAGCCAAGAACTTCATATATTGTAGTTTAATTGAATATTATTTCAACGCCAAGAACAGATTGGTTTTACTGGGAATTGAACGCATGACCTTCTGCGTGTTAAGCAGACGTGATGACCACTACTCTATGAAACCTGATGGAAAGTAACTGTGTATTGGCTAGCAGAGCAGAATTGTGACTGACGGGGCCTTTTTATTGCTGAAGGAAAGTATTTTTGGTTAATGAAACATTTACAATTGTTATTACATATTTTACCAGTTTTATTCCTACAAAGGGATTTTGCTTAAATTGAAGTTTATATTGAATGTGTTACTTTTTTCTCCATAGTTTGGTCTTTTGCTTTTGTATTTATGGGAACTATATATTTTGAAACAAACAGGATTTTTATAACATGGGAATATGTTTTCTGCTAAAATGGTCAATAAAAAAGAAACCCAAAATCGTAGTTCTCTTGGTGATGGAAGCCAAAATATATTATCAGTTGGCAACAAAACCAAGAATTTCATATATTTCATGTTGATAGCAAATTACATCAACAGCGAAAACGGCTTGTTTTTACTGGGGATTGAACCCAGGACCTTCTGCGTGTGAAGTAGACGTGATGACCACTCCACTATGAAACCTGTGAAATCCTTCAAAGTAATGGCATTTAGAGACGAGTTTTGACCGCCAGGGGAAAAAAAAAAATAATTTGTAGTTCTGTTTGTGATGGAAGCCAAAACATACCGTCATTCGGCAACAATGTCGAGAACTTCATACATTGTCGTTGGATAGCGTATTATTTCAACACTAAGAACAGATTGGTTTCACTGGGGATTGAACCCAGGACCTTCTGCATGTTAAGCAGACGTGATGACCACTACACTATGAAACCTGATGAAAAGTTACTGTGTATTGGCTAGCAGAGCAGAATTGTGACTGACGGGGCCTTTTTATTGCTGAAGGAAAGTATTTTTGGTTAATGAAACATTTACAATTATTATTACATATTTTACCAGTTTTATTCCTACAAAAGGATTTTGCTTAAATTGAAGTTTATATTGAATGTGTTACTTTTTTCTCCATAGTTTGGTCTTTTGCTTTTGTATTTATGGGAACTATATATTTTGAAACAAATAGGATTTTTATAATATGGGATTATGTTTTCTGCTAAAATGGTCAATAAAAAAGAAACCCAAAATCGTAGTTCTCTTTGTGATGGAAGCCAAAATGTATTGTCATTTGGCAACGAAACCAAGAATTTCACATATTACAAGTCGATAGGAAATTACTTCAACACCAAAAACAGATTGGTTTCACTGGGGATTGAACCCAGGACCTTCAGCGTGTGAAGCAGACATGATGACCACTACACTATGAAACCTTTGAAATCCTGCAAAGTAATGGCATTTAGAGACGAGTTTTGACCGCCAGGGGACAAAAAACAAATTCGTAGCTCTGTTGGTGATGGCAGCTAAAACATGCCGTTATTCTGCAACAAAGCCAAGAACATTATATACTGCAGGTTGATAGGGGATTATTTCAACACCAAGAACACGTGGGTTTCACTGGGGATTGAACCCAGGATCTTCTGCGTGTAAAGCAGACGTGATTTCCACTACACTATGAAACCTTTGAAAGCCTGCAAAGTAATGGCAATTAGAGACGAGTTTTGACCGCCAGGGAAAAAAAAAAACAAATTCGTAGCTCTGTTGGGGATGGAAGCCAAAACATCCCATCATTCGGCAACAAAGCCAAGAACTTCATATATTGTAGTTTAATTGAATATTATTTCAACGCCAAGAACAGATTGGTTTTACTGGGGATTGAACGCATGACCTTCTGCGTGTTAAGCAGACGTGATGACCACTACTCTATGAAACCTGATGGAAAGTTACTGTGTATTGGCTAGCAGAGCAGAATTGTGACTGACGGGGCCTTTTTATTGCTGAAGGAAAGTATTTTTGGTTAATGAAACATTTACAATTGTTATTACATATTTTACCAGTTTTATTCCTACAAAGGGATTTTGCTTAAATTGAAGTTTATATTGAATGTGTTACTTTTTTCTCCATAGTTTGGTCTTTTGCTTTTGTATTTATGGGAACTATATATTTTGAAACAAACAGGATTTTTATAACATGGGAATATGTTTTCTGCTAAAATGGTCAATAAAAAAGAAACCCAAAATCGTAGTTCTCTTGGTGATGGAAGCCAAAATATATTATCAGTTGGCAACAAAACAAAGAATTTCATATATTACAGGTTGATAGAAATTACTTCAACAGCGAAAACGGATTGTTTTTACTGGGGATTGAACCCAGGACCTTCTGCGTGTGAAGTAGACGTGATGACGAATCCACTATGAAACCTGTGAAATCCTGCAAAGTAATGGCATTTAGAGACGAGTTTTGACCGCCAGGGAAAAAAAAAAATAATTTGTAGTTCTGTTTGTGATGGAAGCTAAAACATACCGTCATTCGGCATCAATGCCGAGAACTTCATATATTGTAGTTGGATAGCGTATTAGTTCAACACTAAGAACAGATTGGTTTCACTGGGGATTGAACCCGGGACCTTCTACGTGTTAAGCAGACGTGATGACCACTACACTTTGAAACCTGACGAAAAGTTACTGTCTATTGGCTAGCAGAGCAGAATTGTGACTGACGGGGCCTTTTCATTGCTGAAGGAAAGTATTTTTGGTTAATGAAACAATTACAATTATTATTACATATTTTACCAATTTTATTCCTACAAAGGGATTTTGCTTAAATTGAAGTTTATATTGAATGTGTTACTTTTTTCTCCATAGTTTGGTCTTTTGCTTTTGTATTTATGGGAACTATATATTTTGAAACAAATAGGATTTTTATAATATGGGATTATGTTTTCTGCTAAAATGGTCAATAAAAAAGAAACCCAAAATCGTAGTTCTCTTTGTGATGGAAGCCAAAATGTATTGTCATTTGGCAACGAAACCAAGAATTTCACATACTACAGGTCGATAGGAAATTACTTCAACACCAAAAACAGATTGGTTTCACTGGGGATTGAACCAAGGACCTTCTGCGTGTGAAGCAGACATGATGACCCCCACACTATGAAACCTTTGAAATCCTGCAAAGTAATGGCAATTAGAGACGAGTTTTGACCGCCAGGGGAAAAAAAACAAATTCGTAGCTCTGTTGGTGATGGAAGCTAAAACATCCCGTTATTCGTCAACAAAGCCAAGAACTTTATATACTGCAGGTTGATAGGGGATTATTTCAACACCAAGAACACATGGGTTTCACTGGGGATTGAACCCAGGACCTTCTGCGTGTAAAGCAGGCGTGATTTCCACTACACTATGAAACTTTTGAAAGCCTGCAAAGTAATGGCAATTAGAGACGAGTTTTGACCGCCAGGGGAAAAAAAAAAATAAATTGTAGTTCTGTTTGTGATGGAAGCCAAAACATCCCGTCGTTCGGCAACAAAGCCGAGAACTTTATATATTGTAGTTGGATAGCGTAATATTTCAACACTAAGAACAGATTGGTTTCACTGGGGATTGAACCCAGGACTTTCTGCGTGTTAAGCAGACGTGATGACCACTACACTATGAAACCTGACGAAAAGTTACTGTGTATTGGCTAGCAGAGCAGAATTGTGACTGACGGGGCCTTTTTATTGCTGAAGGAAAGTATTTTTGGTTAATGAAACATTTACAATTATTATTACATATTTTACCAGTTTTATTCCTACAAAGGGATTTTGCTTAAATTGAAGTTTATATTGAATGTGTTACTTTTTTCTCCATAGTTTGGTCTTTTGCTTTTGTATTTATGGGAACTATATATTTTGAAACAAATAGGATTTTTATAATATGGGATTATGTTTTCTGCTAAAATGGTCAATAAAAAAGAAACCCAAAATCGTAGTTCTCTTTGTGATGGAAGCCAAAATGTATTGTCATTTGGCAACGAAACCAAGAATTTCACATATTACAAGTCGATAGGAATTTACTTCAACACCAAAAAAAGATTGGTTTCACTGAGGATTGAACCCATGACCTTCTGCGTGTGAAGCAGATGTGATGACCACTACACTATGAAACCTTTGAAAGCCTGCAAAGTAATGGCAATTAGAGACGAGTTTTGACCGCCAGGGAAAAAAAAAACAAATTCGTAGCTCTGTTGGGGATGGAAGCCAAAACGTCCCATCATTCAGCAACAAAGCCAAGAACTTCATATATTGTAGTTTAATTGAGTATTATTTCAACACCAAGAACAGATTGGTTTTACTGGGGATTGAACGCAGGACCTTCTGCATGTTAAGCAGATGTGATGACCACTACTCTATGAAACCTGATAGAAAGTTACTGTGTATTGGCTAGCAGAGCAGAATTGTGACTGACGGGGCCTTTTTATTGCTGAAGGAAAGTATTTTTGGTTAATGAAACATTTACAATTTTTATTACATATTTTACCAGTTTTATTCCTACAAAGGGATTTTGCTTAAAAGGAAGTTTACATTGAATGTGTTACTTTTTTCCACATAGTTCAGTTGTTTGCTTTTGTATTTAAAGGAACTTTATATTTGGAAACAAACAGGATTTTTATAATATGGGATTATGTTTTCTGCTAAAATGGTCAATAAAAAAGAAACCCAAAATCGTAGTTCTCTTGGTGAGGGAAGCCAAAATATATTATCAGTTGGCAACAAAACCAAGAATTTCATATATTTCATGTTGATAGCAAATTACATCAACAGCGAAAACGGCTTGTTTTTACTGGGGATTGAACCCAGGACCTTCTGCGTGTGAAGTAGACGTGATGACCACTCCACTATGAAACCTGTGAAATCCTTCAAAGTAATGGCATTTAGAGACGAGTTTTGACCGCCAGGGGAAAAAAAAAAATAATTTGTAGTTCTGTTTGTGATGGAAGCCAAAACATACCGTCATTCGGCAACAATGTCGAGAACTTCATACATTGTCGTTGGATAGCGTATTATTTCAACACTAAGAACAGATTGGTTTCACTGGGGATTGAACCCAGGACCTTCTGCATGTTAAGCAGACGTGATGACCACTACACTATGAAACCTGATGAAAAGTTACTGTGTATTGGCTAGCAGAGCAGAATTGTGACTGACGGGGCCTTTTTATTGCTGAAGGAAAGTATTTTTGGTTAATGAAACATTTACAATTATTATTACATATTTTACCAGTTTTATTCCTACAAAAGGATTTTGCTTAAATTGAAGTTTATATTGAATGTGTTACTTTTTTCTCCATAGTTTGGTCTTTTGCTTTTGTATTTATGGGAACTATATATTTTGAAACAAATAGGATTTTTATAATATGGGATTATGTTTTCTGCTAAAATGGTCAATAAAAAAGAAACCCAAAATCGTAGTTCTCTTTGTGATGGAAGCCAAAATGTATTGTCATTTGGCAACGAAACCAAGAATTTCACATATTACAAGTCGATAGGAAATTACTTCAACACCAAAAACAGATTGGTTTCACTGGGGATTGAACCCAGGACCTTCAGCGTGTGAAGCAGACATGATGACCACTACACTATGAAACCTTTGAAATCCTGCAAAGTAATGGCATTTAGAGACGAGTTTTGACCGCCAGGGGACAAAAAACAAATTCGTAGCTCTGTTGGTGATGGCAGCTAAAACATGCCGTTATTCTGCAACAAAGCCAAGAACATTATATACTGCAGGTTGATAGGGGATTATTTCAACACCAAGAACACGTGGGTTTCACTGGGGATTGAACCCAGGATCTTCTGCGTGTAAAGCAGACATGATTTCCACTACACTATGAAACCTTTGAAAGCCTGCAAAGTAATGGCAATTAGAGACGAGTTTTGACCGCCAGGGAAAAAAAAAAACAAATTCGTAGCTCTGTTGGGGATGGAAGCCAAAACATCCCATCATTCGGCAACAAAGCCAAGAACTTCATATATTGTAGTTTAATTGAATATTATTTCAACGCCAAGAACAGATTGGTTTTACTGGGGATTGAACGCATGACCTTCTGCGTGTTAAGCAGACGTGATGACCACTACTCTATGAAACCTGATGGAAAGTTACTGTGTATTGGCTAGCAGAGCAGAATTGTGACTGACGGGGCCTTTTTATTGCTGAAGGAAAGTATTTTTGGTTAATGAAACATTTACAATTGTTATTACATATTTTACCAGTTTTATTCCTACAAAGGGATTTTGCTTAAATTGAAGTTTATATTGAATGTGTTACTTTTTTCTCCATAGTTTGGTCTTTTGCTTTTGTATTTATGGGAACTATATATTTTGAAACAAACAGGATTTTTATAACATGGGAATATGTTTTCTGCTAAAATGGTCAATAAAAAAGAAACCCAAAATCGTAGTTCTCTTGGTGATGGAAGCCAAAATATATTATCAGTTGGCAACAAAACAAAGAATTTCATATATTACAGGTTGATAGAAATTACTTCAACAGCGAAAACGGATTGTTTTTACTGGGGATTGAACCCAGGACCTTCTGCGTGTGAAGTAGACGTGATGACGAATCCACTATGAAACCTGTGAAATCCTGCAAAGTAATGGCATTTAGAGACGAGTTTTGACCGCTAGGGGAAAAAAAAAAATAATTTGTAGTTCTGGTTGTGATGGAAGCCAAAACATCCCGTCATTCAACAACAAAGCCGAGAACTTCATATATTGTAGTTTGATAGCGTATTATTTCAACACTAAGAACAGATTGGTTTCACTGGGGATTGAACCCAGGACCTTCTGCGTGTTAAGCAGACGTGATGACCACTACACTATAAAACCTGATGAAAAGTTACTGTGTATTTGGCTAGCAGAGCAGAATTGTGACTGACGGGGCCTTTTTATTGCTGAAGGAAAGTATTTTTGGTTAATGAAACATTTACAATTTTTATTACATATTTTACCAGTTTTATTCCTACAAAGGGATTTTGCTTAAAAGGAAGTTTACATTAAATGTGTTTCTTTTTTCCACATAGTTTAGTTGTTTGCTTTTTTATTTAAAGGAACTATATATTTTGAAACAAACAGGATTTTTATAATATGGGATTATGTTTTCTGCTAAAATGGTCAATAAAAAAGAAACCCAAAATCGTAGTTCTCTTGGTGAGGGAAGCCAAAATATATTATCAGTTGGCAACAAAACCAAGATTTTCATTTATTACAGGTTTATAGCAAATTACTACAACAGCGAAAACGGCTTATTTTTATTGGGGACTGAACCCAGGACCTTCTGCGTGTGAAGTAGACGTGATGACGACTCCACTATGAAACCTGTGAAATACTCCGAAGTAATGGCATTTAGAGACGAGTTTTGACCGCCAGGGGAAAAAAAAAATAATTTGTAGTTCTGTTTGTGATAGAAGCCAAAACACACCGTCATTCGGCAACAATGCCGAGAACTTCATATATTGTAGTTGGATAGCGTATTATTTCAAAACTAAGAACAGATTGGTTTCACTGGGGATTGAACCCAGGACCTTCTGCGTGTTAAGCAGACGTGATGACCACTACACTATGAAACCTGACGAAAAGTTACTGTGTATTGGCTAGCAGAGCAGAATTGTGACTGACGGGGCCTTTTTATTGCTGAAGGAAAGTATTTTTGGTTAATGAAACATTTACAATTATTATTACATATTTTAACCAGTTTTATTCCTACAAAGGGATTTTGCTTAAATTAAAGTTTAGATTGAATGTGTTACTTTTTTCTCCATAGTTTGGTCTTTTGCTTTTGTATTTATGGGAACTATATATTTTGAAACAAATAGGATTTTTATAATTTGGGATTATGTTTTCTGCTAAAATGGTCAATAAAAAAGAAACCCAAAATCGTAGTTCTCTTTGTGATGGAAGCCAAAATGTATTGTCATTTGGCAACGAAACCAAGAATTTCACATACTACAGGTCGATAGGAAATTACTTCAACACCAAAAACAGATTGGTTTCACTGGGGATTGAACCAAGGACCTTCTGCGTGTGAAGCAGACGTGATGACCACCACACTATGAAACCTTTGAAATCCTGCAAAGTAATGGCAATTAGAGACGAGTTTTGACCGCCAGGGGAAAAAAAACAAATTCGTAGCTCTGTTGGTGATGGAAGCTAAAACATCCCGTTATTCGTCAACAAGGCCAAGAACGTTATATACTGCAGGTTGATAGGGGATTATTTCAACACCAAGAACACATGGGTTTCACTGGGGATTGAACCCAGGACCTTCTGCGTGTAAAGCAGGCGTGATTTCCACTACACTATGATACTTTTGAAAGCTTGCAAAGTAATGGCAATTAGAGACGAGTTTTGACCGCCAGGGGAAAAAAAATAAATAAATTGTAGTTCTGTTTGTGATGGAAGCCAAAACATCCCGTCGTTCGGCTACAAAGCCGAGAACTTTATATATTGTAGTTGGATAGCGTAATATTTCAACACAAAGAACAGATTGGTTTCACTGGGGATTGAACCCAGGACCTTCTGCGTGTTAAGCAGACGTGATGACCACTACACTATGAAACCTGACGAAAAGTTACTGTGTATTGGCTAGCAGAGCAGAATTGTGACTGACGGGGCCTTTTTATTGCTGAAGGAAAGTATTTTTGGTTAATGAAACATTTACAATTATTATTACATATTTTACCAGTTTTATTCCTACAAAGGGATTTTGCTTAAATTGAAGTTTATATTGAATGTGTTACTTTTTTCTCCATAGTTTGGTCTTTTGCTTTTGTATTTATGGGAACTATATATTTTGAAACAAATAGGATTTTTATAATATGGGATTATGTTTTCTGCTAAAATGGTCAATAAAAAAGAAACCCAAAATCGTAGTTCTCTTTGTGATGGAAGCCAAAATGTATTGTCATTTGGCAATGAAACCAAGAATTTCACATATTACAAGTCGATAGGAAATTACTTCAACACCAAAAACAGATTGGTTTCACTGAGGATTGAACCCAGGACCTTCTGCATGTGAAGCAGATGTGATGACCACTACACTATGAAACCTTTGAAATCCTGCAAAGTAATGGCATTTAGAGACGAGTTTTGACCGCCAGGGGACAAAAAACAAATTCGTAGCTCTGTTGGTGATGGAAGCTAAAACATCCCGTTATTCTGCAACAAAGCCAAGAACATTATATACTGCAGGTTGATAGGGGATTATTTCAACACCAAGAACACGTGGGTTTCACTGGGGATTGAACCCAGGATCTTCTGCGTGTAAAGCAGACGTGATTTCCACTACACTATGAAACCTTTGAAAGCCTGCAAAGTAATGGCAATTAGAGACGAGTTTTGACCGCCAGGGAAAAAAAAACAAATTCGTAGCTCTGTTTTGGATGGAAGCCAAAACATCCCATCATTCGGCAACAAAGCCACGAACTTCATATATTGTAGTTTAATTGATTATTATTTTAACACCAAGAACAGATTGGTTTTACTGGGGATTGAACGCAGGACCTTCTGCGTGTTAAGCAGACGTGATGACCACTACTCTATGAAACCTGATGGAAAGTTACTGTGTATTGGCCAGCAGAGCAGAATTGTGACTGACGGGGCCTTTTTATTGCTGAAGGAAAGTATTTTTGGTTAATGAAACATTTACAATTTTTATTACATATTTTACCAGTTTTATTCCTACAAAGGGATTTTGCTTAAAAGGAAGTTTACATTGAATGTGTTACTTTTTTCCACATAGTTTAGTTGTTTGCTTTTGTATTTAAAGGAACTGTATATTTGGAAACAAACAGGATTTTTATAATATGGGATTATGTTTTCTGCTAAAATGGTCAATAAAAAAGAAACCCAAAATCGTAGTTCTCTTGGTGAGGGAAGCCAAAATATATTATCAGTTGGCAACAACACCAAGAATTTCATATATTTCATGTTGATAGCAAATTTCTTCAACAGCGAAAACGGCTTGTTTTTACTGGGGATTGAACCCAGGACCTTCTGCGTGTCAAGTAGACGTGATGACCACTCCACTATGAAACCTGTGAAATCCTGCAAAGTAATGGCATTTAGAGACGAGTTTTGACCGCCAGGGAAAAAAAAAAACAAATTCGTAGCTCTGTTGGGGATGGAAGCCAAAAGATCCCATCATTCGGCGACAAAGCCAAGAACTTCATATATTGTAGTTTAGTTGAGTATTATTTCAACACTAAGAACAGATCGGTTTTACGGGGGATTGAACGCAGGACCTTCTGCGTGTTAAGCAGACGTGATGACCACTACTCTATGAAACCTGATGGAAAGTTACTGTGTATTGGCCAGCAGAGCAGAATTGTGACTGACGGGGCCTTTTTATTGCTGAAGGAAAGTATTTTTGGTTAATGAAACATTTACAATTTTTATTACATATTTTACCAGTTTTATTCCTACAAAGGGATTTTTCTTAAAAGGAAGTTTACATTGAATGTGTTACTTTTTTCCACATAGTTTAGTTGTTTGCTTTTGTATTTAAAGTAACTATATATTTTGAAACAAACAGGATTTTTATAATATGGGATTATGTTTTCTGCTAAAATGGTCAATAAAAAAGAGACCCAAAATCGTAGTTCTCTTGGTGAGGGAAGCCAAAATATATTATCAGTTGGCAACAAAACCAAGAATTTCATATATTACAGGTTGATAGAAAATTACTTCAACAGCGAAAACGGCTTGTTTTTACTGGGGATTGAACCTTGGACCTTCTGCGTGTGAAGTAGACGTGATGACCACTCCACTTTGAAACCTGTGAAATCCTGCAAAGTAATGGCATTTAGAGACGAGTTTTGACCGCCAGGGAAAAAAAAAAAATAATTTGTAGTTCTGTTTGTGATGGAAGCTAAAACATACCGTCATTCAGCAACAATGCCGAGAACTTCATATATTGTAGTTGGATAGCGTATTAGTTCAACAATAAGAACAGATTGGTTTCACTGGGGATTGAACCCAGGACCTTCTACGTGTTAAGCAGACGTGATGACCACTACACTATGAAACCTGACGAAAAGTTACTGTGTATTGGCTAGCAGAGCAGAATTGTGACTGACGGGGCCTTTTTATTGCTGAAGGAAAGTATTTTTGGTTAATGAAACATTTACAATTATTATTACATATTTTAACCAGTTTTATTCCTACAAAGGGATTTTGCTTAAATTAAAGTTTAGATTGAATGTGTTACTTTTTTCTCCATAGTTTGGTCTTTTGCTTTTGTATTTATGGGAACTATATATTTTGAAACAAATAGGATTTTTATAATTTGGGATTATGTTTTCTGCTAAAATGGTCAATAAAAAAGAAACCCAAAATCGTAGTTCTCTTTGTGATGGAAGCCAAAATGTATTGTCATTTGGCAACGAAACCAAGAATTTCACATACTACAGGTCGATAGGAAATTACTTCAACACCAAAAACAGATTGGTTTCACTGGGGATTGAACCAAGGACCTTCTGCGTGTGAAGCAGACGTGATGACCACCACACTATGAAACCTTTGAAATCCTGCAAAGTAATGGCAATTAGAGACGAGTTTTGACCGCCAGGGGAAAAAAAACAAATTCGTAGCTCTGTTGGTGATGGAAGCTAAAACATCCCGTTATTCGTCAACAAGGCCAAGAACGTTATATACTGCAGGTTGATAGGGGATTATTTCAACACCAAGAACACATGGGTTTCACTGGGGATTGAACCCAGGACCTTCTGCGTGTAAAGCAGGCGTGATTTCCACTACACTATGATACTTTTGAAAGCTTGCAAAGTAATGGCAATTAGAGACGAGTTTTGACCGCCAGGGGAAAAAAAATAAATAAATTGTAGTTCTGTTTGTGATGGAAGCCAAAACATCCCGTCGTTCGGCTACAAAGCCGAGAACTTTATATATTGTAGTTGGATAGCGTAATATTTCAACACAAAGAACAGATTGGTTTCACTGGGGATTGAACCCAGGACCTTCTGCGTGTTAAGCAGACGTGATGACCACTACACTATGAAACCTGACGAAAAGTTACTGTGTATTGGCTAGCAGAGCAGAATTGTGACTGACGGGGCCTTTTTATTGCTGAAGGAAAGTATTTTTGGTTAATGAAACATTTACAATTATTATTACATATTTTACCAGTTTTATTCCTACAAAGGGATTTTGCTTAAATTGAAGTTTATATTGAATGTGTTACTTTTTTCTCCATAGTTTGGTCTTTTGCTTTTGTATTTATGGGAACTATATATTTTGAAACAAATAGGATTTTTATAATATGGGATTATGTTTTCTGCTAAAATGGTCAATAAAAAAGAAACCCAAAATCGTAGTTCTCTTTGTGATGGAAGCCAAAATGTATTGTCATTTGGCAATGAAACCAAGAATTTCACATATTACAAGTCGATAGGAAATTACTTCAACACCAAAAACAGATTGGTTTCACTGAGGATTGAACCCAGGACCTTCTGCATGTGAAGCAGATGTGATGACCACTACACTATGAAACCTTTGAAATCCTGCAAAGTAATGGCATTTAGAGACGAGTTTTGACCGCCAGGGGACAAAAAACAAATTCGTAGCTCTGTTGGTGATGGAAGCTAAAACATCCCGTTATTCTGCAACAAAGCCAAGAACATTATATACTGCAGGTTGATAGGGGATTATTTCAACACCAAGAACACGTGGGTTTCACTGGGGATTGAACCCAGGATCTTCTGCGTGTAAAGCAGACGTGATTTCCACTACACTATGAAACCTTTGAAAGCCTGCAAAGTAATGGCAATTAGAGACGAGTTTTGACCGCCAGGGAAAAAAAAACAAATTCGTAGCTCTGTTTTGGATGGAAGCCAAAACATCCCATCATTCGGCAACAAAGCCACGAACTTCATATATTGTAGTTTAATTGATTATTATTTTAACACCAAGAACAGATTGGTTTTACTGGGGATTGAACGCAGGACCTTCTGCGTGTTAAGCAGACGTGATGACCACTACTCTATGAAACCTGATGGAAAGTTACTGTGTATTGGCCAGCAGAGCAGAATTGTGACTGACGGGGCCTTTTTATTGCTGAAGGAAAGTATTTTTGGTTAATGAAACATTTACAATTTTTATTACATATTTTACCAGTTTTATTCCTACAAAGGGATTTTGCTTAAAAGGAAGTTTACATTGAATGTGTTACTTTTTTCCACATAGTTTAGTTGTTTGCTTTTGTATTTAAAGGAACTGTATATTTGGAAACAAACAGGATTTTTATAATATGGGATTATGTTTTCTGCTAAAATGGTCAATAAAAAAGAAACCCAAAATCGTAGTTCTCTTGGTGAGGGAAGCCAAAATATATTATCAGTTGGCAACAACACCAAGAATTTCATATATTTCATGTTGATAGCAAATTTCTTCAACAGCGAAAACGGCTTGTTTTTACTGGGGATTGAACCCAGGACCTTCTGCGTGTCAAGTAGACGTGATGACCACTCCACTATGAAACCTGTGAAATCCTGCAAAGTAATGGCATTTAGAGACGAGTTTTGACCGCCAGGGAAAAAAAAAAACAAATTCGTAGCTCTGTTGGGGATGGAAGCCAAAAGATCCCATCATTCGGCGACAAAGCCAAGAACTTCATATATTGTAGTTTAGTTGAGTATTATTTCAACACTAAGAACAGATCGGTTTTACGGGGGATTGAACGCAGGACCTTCTGCGTGTTAAGCAGACGTGATGACCACTACTCTATGAAACCTGATGGAAAGTTACTGTGTATTGGCCAGCAGAGCAGAATTGTGACTGACGGGGCCTTTTTATTGCTGAAGGAAAGTATTTTTGGTTAATGAAACATTTACAATTTTTATTACATATTTTACCAGTTTTATTCCTACAAAGGGATTTTTCTTAAAAGGAAGTTTACATTGAATGTGTTACTTTTTTCCACATAGTTTAGTTGTTTGCTTTTGTATTTAAAGTAACTATATATTTTGAAACAAACAGGATTTTTATAATATGGGATTATGTTTTCTGCTAAAATGGTCAATAAAAAAGAGACCCAAAATCGTAGTTCTCTTGGTGAGGGAAGCCAAAATATATTATCAGTTGGCAACAAAACCAAGAATTTCATATATTACAGGTTGATAGAAAATTACTTCAACAGCGAAAACGGCTTGTTTTTACTGGGGATTGAACCTTGGACCTTCTGCGTGTGAAGTAGACGTGATGACCACTCCACTTTGAAACCTGTGAAATCCTGCAAAGTAATGGCATTTAGAGACGAGTTTTGACCGCCAGGGAAAAAAAAAAAATAATTTGTAGTTCTGTTTGTGATGGAAGCTAAAACATACCGTCATTCAGCAACAATGCCGAGAACTTCATATATTGTAGTTGGATAGCGTATTAGTTCAACAATAAGAACAGATTGGTTTCACTGGGGATTGAACCCAGGACCTTCTACGTGTTAAGCAGACGTGATGACCACTACACTTTGAAACCTGACGAAAAGTTACTGTGTATTGGCTAGCAGAGCAGAATTGTGACTGACGGGGCCTTTTCATTGCTGAAGGAAAGTATTTTTGGTTAATTAAACATTTACAATTATTATTACATATTTTACCAATTTTATTCCTACAAAGGGATTTTGCTTAAATTGAAGTTTATATTGAATGTGTTACTTTTTTCTCCATAGTTTGGTCTTTTGCTTTTGTATTTAAAGGAACTATATATTTTGAAACAAACAGGACTTTTATAATATGGGATTATGTTTTCTGCTAAAATTGTCAATAAAAAATAAACCCAAAATCGTAGTTCTCTTGCTGAGGGAAGCCAAAATATATTATCAGTTGGCAATAAAACCAAGAATTTTATATATTACAGGTTGATAGCAAATTACTTCACCATCGAAAACGGCTTGTTTTTACAGGGGATTGAACCCAGGACCTTCAGCGTGTGAAGTAGACGTGATGACCACTCCACTATGAAACCTGTGAAATCCTGCAAAGTAATGGCATTTAGAGACGTGTTTAGACCGCCAGGGGAAAAAAAAATAATTTGTAGTTCTGTTTGTGATGGAAGCCAAAACATACCGTCATTCGGCAACAATGCCGAGAACTTTATATATTGCAGTTGGATAGCGTATTATTTCAACACTAAGGACAGATTGGTTTCACTGGGGATTGAACCAAGGACCTTCTGCGTGTTAAGCAGACGTGATGACCACTACACTATGAAACCTGACGATAAATTACTGTGTATTGGCTAGCAGAGCAGAATTGTGACTGACGGGGCCTTTTTATTGCTGAAGGAAAGTATTTTTGGTTAATGAAACATTTACAATTTTTATTACATATTTTACCAGTTTTATTCCTAGAAAGGGATTTTGCTTAAATTGAAGTTTATATTGAATGTGTTACTTTTTTCTCCATAATTTGGTCTTTTGCTTTTGTATTTATGGGAACTATATATTTTGAAACAAATAGGATTTTTATAATATGGGATTATGTTTTCTGCTAAAATGGTCAATAAAAAAGAAACCCAAAATCGTAGTTCTCTTTGTGATGGAAGCCAAAATGTATTGTCATTTTGCAACGAAACCAAGAATTTCACATATTACAAGTCGATAGGAAATTACTTCAACACCAAAAACAGATTGGTTTCACTGGGGATTGAACGCAGGACCTTCTGCGTGTGAAGCAGACATGATGACCACTACACTATGAACCCTTTGAAATCCTGCAAAGTAATGGCAATTAGAGACGAGTTTTGACCGCCAGGGGAAAAAAACAAATTCGTAGCTCTGTTGGTGATGGAAGCTAAAACATCTCGTTATTCGGCAACAAAGCCAAGAACTTTATATACTGCAGGATGATAGGGGATTATTTCAACACCAAGAACACATGGGTTTCACTGGGGATTGAACCCAGGACCTTCTGCGTGTAAAGCAGATGTGATTTCCAATACACTATGAAACCTTTGGAAGCCTGCAAAGTAATGGCAATTAGAGACGAGTTTTGACCGCCAGGGAAAAAAAAAAAACAAATTCGTAGCTCTGTTGGGGATGGAAGCCAAAACATCCCATCATTCGGCAACAAAGCCTAGAACTTCATATATTGTAGTTTATTTCAGTATTATTTCAACACCAAGAACAGATTGGTTTTACTGGGGATTGAACCCAGGATCTTCAGCGTGTTAAGCAGACGTGATAACCACTACACTATGAAACCTGATGAAAAGTTACTGTGTATTGGCTAGTTGAGCAGAATTGTGACTGACGGGGCCTTTTTATTGCTGAAGGAAAGTATTTTTGGTTAATGAAACATTTACAATTTTTATTACATATTTTACCAGTTTTATTCCTACAAAGGGATTTTGCTTAAAAGGAAGTTTACATTGAATGTGTTACTTTTTTCCACATAGTTTAGTTGTTTGCTTTTGTATTTAAAGTAACTATATATTTTGAAACAAACAGGATTTTTATAATATGGGATTATGTTTTCTGCTAAAATGGTCAATAAAAAAGAGACCCAAAATCGTAGTTCTCTTGGTGAGGGAAGCCAAAATATATTATCAGTTGGCAACAAAACCAAGAATTTCATATATTACAGGTTGATAGAAAATTACTTCAACAGCGAAAACGGCTTGTTTTTACTGGGGATTGAACCTTGGACCTTCTGCGTGTGAAGTAGACGTGATGACCACTCCACTTTGAAACCTGTGAAATCCTGCAAAGTAATGGCATTTAGAGACGAGTTTTGACCGCCAGGGAAAAAAAAAAAATAATTTGTAGTTCTGTTTGTGATGGAAGCTAAAACATACCGTCATTCAGCAACAATGCCGAGAACTTCATATATTGTAGTTGGATAGCGTATTAGTTCAACAATAAGAACAGATTGGTTTCACTGGGGATTGAACCCAGGACCTTCTACGTGTTAAGCAGACGTGATGACCACTACACTTTGAAACCTGACGAAAAGTTACTGTGTATTGGCTAGCAGAGCAGAATTGTGACTGACGGGGCCTTTTCATTGCTGAAGGAAAGTATTTTTGGTTAATTAAACATTTACAATTATTATTACATATTTTACCAATTTTATTCCTACAAAGGGATTTTGCTTAAATTGAAGTTTATATTGAATGTGTTACTTTTTTCTCCATAGTTTGGTCTTTTGCTTTTGTATTTAAAGGAACTATATATTTTGAAACAAACAGGACTTTTATAATATGGGATTATGTTTTCTGCTAAAATTGTCAATAAAAAATAAACCCAAAATCGTAGTTCTCTTGCTGAGGGAAGCCAAAATATATTATCAGTTGGCAATAAAACCAAGAATTTTATATATTACAGGTTGATAGCAAATTACTTCACCATCGAAAACGGCTTGTTTTTACAGGGGATTGAACCCAGGACCTTCAGCGTGTGAAGTAGACGTGATGACCACTCCACTATGAAACCTGTGAAATCCTGCAAAGTAATGGCATTTAGAGACGTGTTTAGACCGCCAGGGGAAAAAAAAATAATTTGTAGTTCTGTTTGTGATGGAAGCCAAAACATACCGTCATTCGGCAACAATGCCGAGAACTTTATATATTGCAGTTGGATAGCGTATTATTTCAACACTAAGGACAGATTGGTTTCACTGGGGATTGAACCAAGGACCTTCTGCGTGTTAAGCAGACGTGATGACCACTACACTATGAAACCTGACGATAAATTACTGTGTATTGGCTAGCAGAGCAGAATTGTGACTGACGGGGCCTTTTTATTGCTGAAGGAAAGTATTTTTGGTTAATGAAACATTTACAATTTTTATTACATATTTTACCAGTTTTATTCCTAGAAAGGGATTTTGCTTAAATTGAAGTTTATATTGAATGTGTTACTTTTTTCTCCATAATTTGGTCTTTTGCTTTTGTATTTATGGGAACTATATATTTTGAAACAAATAGGATTTTTATAATATGGGATTATGTTTTCTGCTAAAATGGTCAATAAAAAAGAAACCCAAAATCGTAGTTCTCTTTGTGATGGAAGCCAAAATGTATTGTCATTTTGCAACGAAACCAAGAATTTCACATATTACAAGTCGATAGGAAATTACTTCAACACCAAAAACAGATTGGTTTCACTGGGGATTGAACGCAGGACCTTCTGCGTGTGAAGCAGACATGATGACCACTACACTATGAACCCTTTGAAATCCTGCAAAGTAATGGCAATTAGAGACGAGTTTTGACCGCCAGGGGAAAAAAACAAATTCGTAGCTCTGTTGGTGATGGAAGCTAAAACATCTCGTTATTCGGCAACAAAGCCAAGAACTTTATATACTGCAGGATGATAGGGGATTATTTCAACACCAAGAACACATGGGTTTCACTGGGGATTGAACCCAGGACCTTCTGCGTGTAAAGCAGATGTGATTTCCAATACACTATGAAACCTTTGGAAGCCTGCAAAGTAATGGCAATTAGAGACGAGTTTTGACCGCCAGGGAAAAAAAAAAAACAAATTCGTAGCTCTGTTGGGGATGGAAGCCAAAACATCCCATCATTCGGCAACAAAGCCTAGAACTTCATATATTGTAGTTTATTTCAGTATTATTTCAACACCAAGAACAGATTGGTTTTACTGGGGATTGAACCCAGGATCTTCAGCGTGTTAAGCAGACGTGATAACCACTACACTATGAAACCTGATGAAAAGTTACTGTGTATTGGCTAGTTGAGCAGAATTGTGACTGACGGGGCCTTTTTATTGCTGAAGGAAAGTATTTTTGGTTAATGAAACATTTACAATTTTTATTACATATTTTACCAGTTTTATTCCTACAAAGGGATTTTGCTTAAAAGGAAGTTTACATTGAATGTGTTACTTTTTTCCACATAGTTTAGTTGTTTGCTTTTGTATTTAAAGTAACTATATATTTTGAAACAAACAGAATTTTTATAATATGGGATTATGTTTTCTGCTAAAATGGTCAATAAAAAAGAAACCCAAAATCGTAGTTCTCTTGGTGAGGGAAGCCAAAATATATTATCAGCTGGCAACAAAACCAAGAATTTCAAATGTTACAGGTTGATAGCAAATGACTTCCCATCATTCGGCAACAAAGCCAAGAACTTCATATATTGTAGTTTAATTGAGTATTATTTCAACACCAAGAACAGATTGGTTTTACTGGGGATTGAACGCAGGACCTTCTGCGTGTTAAGCAGACGTGATGACCTCTACTCTATGAAACCTGATGGAAAGTTACTGTGCATTGGCTAGCAGAGCAGAATTGTGACTGACGGGGCCTTTTTATTGCTGAAGGAAAGTATTTTGGGTAATGAAACATTTACAATTTGTATTACATATTTTACCAGTTTTATTCCTACAAAGGGATTTTGCTTAAAAGGAAGTTTACATTGAATGTGTTACTTTTTTCCACATAGTTTAGTTGTTTGCTTTTGTATTTAAAGGAACTATATATTTTGAAACAAACAGGATTTTTATAATATGGGATTATGTTTTCTGCTAAAATGGTCAATAAAAAAGAAACCCAAAATCGTAGTTCTCTTGGTGATGGAAGCCAAAATGTATTGTCATTTGGCAACGAAACCAAGAATTTCACATATTACAAGTCGATAGGAAATTACTTCAACAACCAAAAACAGATTGGTTTCACTGGCGATTGAACCCAGGACCTTCTGCATGTAAAGCAGATGTGATTTCCACTAAACTATGAAACCTTTGAAAGCCTGCAAAATAATGGCAATTAGAGACGAGTTTTGACCGCCAGGGGAAAAAAAACAAATTCGTACCTCTGTTGGTGATGGAAGCTAAAACATCCCGTTATTCGGCAACAAAGCCAAGAACTTTATATACTGCAGGTTGATAGGGGATTATTTCAACACCAAGAACACATGGGTTTCACTGGGGATTGAACCCAGGACCTTCTGCGTGTTAAGCAGACGTGATGACCACTACACTATGAAACCTGACGAAAAGTTACTGTGTATTGGCTAGCAGAGCAGAATTGTGACTGACGGGGCCTTTTTATTGCTGAAGGAAAGTATTTTTGGTTAATGAAACATTTACAATTATTATTACATATTTTACCAGTTTTATTCCTACAAAGGGATTTTGCTTAAATTGAAGTTTATATTGAATGTGTTACTTTTTTCTCCATAGTTTGGTCTTTTGCTTTTGTATTTATGGGAACTATATATTTTGAAACAAATAGGATTTTTATAATATGGGATTATGTTTTCTGCTAAAATGGTCAATAAAAAAGAAACCCAAAATCGTAGTTCTCTTTGTGATGGAAGCCAAAACGTATTGTCATTTGGCAACGAAACCAAGAATTTCACATATTACAAGTCGATAGGAAATTACTTCAACAACCAAAAACAGATTGGTTTCACTGGCGATTGAACCCAGGACCTTCTGCATGTAAAGCAGATGTGATTTCCACTAAACTATGAAACCTTTGAAAGCATGCAAAATAATGGCAATTAGAGACGAGTTTTGACCGCCAGGGGAAAAAAAACAAATTCGTAGCTCTGTTGGTGATGGAAGCTAAAACATCCCGTTATTCGGCAACAAAGCCAAGAACTTTATATACTGCAGGTTGATAGGGGATTATTTCAACACCAAGAACACATGGGTTTCACTGGGGATTGAACCCAGGACCTTCTGCGTGTTAAGCAGACGTGATGACCACTACACTATGAAACCTGACGAAAAGTTACTGTGTATTGGCTAGCAGAGCAGAATTGTGACTGACGGGGCCTTTTTATTGCTGAAGGAAAGTATTTTTGGTTAATGAAACATTTACAATTATTATTACATATTTTACCAGTTTTATTCCTACAAAGGGATTTTGCTTAAATTGAAGTTTATATTGAATGTGTTACTTTTTTCTCCATAGTTTGGTCTTTTGCTTTTGTATTTATGGGAACTATATATTTTGAAACAAATAGGATTTTTATAATATGGGATTATGTTTTCTGCTAAAATGGTCAATAAAAAAGAAACCCAAAATCGTAGTTCTCTTTGTGATGGAAGCCAAAACGTATTGTCATTTGGCAACGAAACCAAGAATTTCACATATTACAAGTCGATAGGAAATTACTTCAACACCAAAAACAGATTAGTTTCATTGGGGATTGAACCCAGGACTTTCTGCGTGTGAAGCAGACGTGATGACCACTACACTATGAAACCTTTGAAATCCTGCAAAATAAAGGCAATTAGAGACGAGTTTTGACTGCCAGGGGAAAAAAAACAAATTCGTAGCTCTGTTGGTGATGGAAACTAAAACATCCCGTTATTCGGAAACAAAGCAAAGAACTTCATATATTGTAGTTTAATTGAGTATTATTTCTACACCAAGAACAGATTGGTTTTACTGGGTATTGAACGCAGGACTTTCTGCGTGTTAAGCAGACGTGATGACCACTACTCTATGAAACCTGATGGAAAGTTACTGTGTATTGGCTAGCAGAGCAGAATTGTGACTGACGGGGCCTTTTTATTGCTGAAGGAAAGTATTTTTGGTTAATGAAACATTTACAATTTTTATTACATTTTTTACCAGTTTTATTCCTACAAAGGGATTTTGCTTAAAAGGAAGATTACATTGAATGTGTTACTTTTTTCCACATAGTTTAGTTGTTTGCTTTTGTATTTAAAGGAACTATATATTTTGAAACAAACAGGATTTTTATAATATGGGATTATGTTTTCTGCTAAAATGGTCAATAAAAAATAAACCCAAAATCGTAGTTCTCTTTATGATGGAAGCCAAAATGTATTGTCATTTGGCAACGAAACCAAGAATTTCACATATTACAAGTCGATAGGAAATTACTTCAACACCAAAAACAGATTGGTTTCACTGGGGATTGAACCCAGGACCTTCTGCGTGTGAAGCAGACGTGATGACCACTACACTATGAAACCTTTGAAATCCTGCAAAGTAATGGCAATTAGAGTCGAGTTTTGACCGCCAGGGGAAAAAAAAACAAATTCGTAGCTCTGTTGGTGATGGAAGCAAAAACATCCCGTTATTCGGCAACAAAGCCAAGAACTTTATATACTGCAGGTTGATAGGGGATTATTTCAACACCCAGAACACATGGGTTTCACTCGGGATTGAACCCAGGACTTTCTGCGTGTAAAGCAGACATGATTTCCACTACACTATGAAACCTTTGAAACCCTGCAAAGTAATGGCAATTAGAGACGAGTTTTGACCGCCAGGGAAAAAAAAAAACAAATTCGAAGCTCTGTTAGGGATGGAAGCCAAAACATCCCATCATTCGGCAACAAAGCCAAGAACTTCATATATTGTAGTTTAATTGAGTATTATTTCAACACCAAGAACAGATCGGTTTTACTGGGGATTGAACGCAGGACCTTCTGCGTGTTAAGCAGACGTGATGACCACTACTCTATGAAACCTGATGGAAAGTTACTGTGTATTGGCCAGCAGAGCAGAATTGTGACTGACGGGGCCTTTTTATTGCTGAAGGAAAGTATTTTTGGTTAATGAAACATTTACAATTTTTATTACATATTTTACCAGTTTTATTCCTACAAAGGGATTTTGCTTAAAAGGAAGTTTACATTGAATGTGTTACTTTTTTCCACATAGTTTAGTTGTTTGCTTTTGTATTTAAAGGAACTATATATTTTGAAACAAACAGGATTTTTATAATATGGGATTATGTTTTCTGCTAAAATGGTCAATAAAAAAGAAACCCAAAATCGTAGTTCTCTTGGTGATGGAAGCCAAAATATATTATCAGTTGGCAACAAAACAAAGAATTTCATATGTTACAGGTTGATAGAAAATTGCTTGAACAGCGAAAATGGCTTGTTTTTACTGGGGATTGAACCCAGGACCTTCTGCATGTTAAGCAGATGTGATGACCACTACACTATGAAACCTGACGAAAAGTTACTGTGTATTGGCTAGCAGAGCAGAATTGTGACTGACGGGGCCTTTTTATTGCTGAAGGAAAGTATTTTTGGTTAATGAAAAATTTACAATTATTATTACATATTTTACCAGTTTTATTCCTACAAAGGGATTTTGCTTAAATCTAAGTTTATATTGAATGTGTTACTTATTTCTCCATAGTTTGGTCTTTTTCTTTTGTATTTATGGGAACTATATATTTTGAAACAAATAGGATTTTTATAATATGGGATTATGTTTTCTGCTAAAATGGTCAATAAAAAAGAAACCCAAAATCGTAGTTCTCTTTGTGATGGAAGCCAAAATGTATTGTCATTTGGCAACGAAACCAAGAATTTCACATATTACAAGTCGATAGGAAATTACTTCAACACCAAAAACAGATTAGTTTCATTGGGGATTGAACCCAGGACTTTCTGCGTGTGAAGCAGACGTGATGACCACTACACTATGAAACCTTTGAAATCCTGCAAAATAAAGGCAATTAGAGACGAGTTTTGACTGCCAGGGGAAAAAAAAACAAATTCGTAGCTCTGTTGGTGATGGAAGCTAAAACATCCCGTTTTTCGGCAACAAAGCAAAGAACTTCATATATTGTAGTTTAATTGAGTATTATTTCTACACCAAGAACAGATTGGTTTTACTGGGTATTGAACGCAGGACCTTCTGCGTGTTAAGCAGACGTGATGACCACTACTCTATGAAACCTGATGGAAAGTTACTGTGTATTGGCTAGCAGAGCAGAATTGTGACTGACGGGGCCTTTTTATTGCTGAAGGAAAGTATTTTTGGTTAATGAAACATTTACAATTTTTATTACATATTTTACCAGTTTTATTCCTACAAAGGGATTTTGCTTAAAAGGAAGTTTACATTGAATGTAAAGGACTCTCATTTTGTCCTACTAAAGCTCTAGACAAAATTGAACTCTGCAGCGACATGGAAGATTACTTCAGGAGACTACGTCTAAGGGAATATTTTAGCGATGCAGATGTTTCAGAATCCACCCAGACTGAAGGAAGACGGATCTTGACAACCAAGAAAAGATCAGATTGGACACCTCCACCAGGACGCAACCCTCATCTGGATAACTATATAGACACTTTCAGACATTTGGTAAAATCCACTTTCCTAGACACACACAGGAGGCAACCATCCAACATCAGTGCCCAGGAGAGAAGGGCCATAAAATCTTTGAAAACCAACAAAGAAATCATCATTAAACCTGCAGACAAGGGGGGTGCAATAGTCATGATGAACAGATCAGACTACATAAAGGAAGCACACAGACAACTGATGGACACACGCTACTATAAGAAATTGGAGTCTGACCCCACACAGGACTATTACAAGGAACTTAACAAGTTGGCCTCTTGTCTGCCTGACATATCCATAAGAACTGATGAACTGATACCGGTGAGTCCAAGAATAGGCACATTCTACATGCTTCCCAAAATTCACAAATCTGGAAACCCAGGAAGACCCATCATTTCATGTGTGGGCACCCTCACTGAACAAGTCTCTGGATGGGTAGAGGGTATCCTTAAACCCTTGGTAAGGGATACAACCAGCTACATCCAGGACACTACTGACCTATTGAAAAAACTATCAGCAATAGGTTCTCTTCCAGAGGGAACCATCCTTGCCACCATGGATGTGGAATCCTTGTACTCGAACATTCCACACCAGGATGGATTAAATGCTTGCAAAATTTTCCTCGAAAATACAGGAACTGATGCCAATTCTGTGGTGAAGCTTACAAAATTCATCCTCACCCATAATTACTTTGCATTTGACAATGACATATATCTACAGGAGACTGGGACTGCAATGGGAAGCAAAATGGCACCACAATATGCAAATCTTTTCATGGCCAAGCTTGAGAGTGACTTTTTATCCTCTTGTCCTATCAGGCCTCTGGCCTACTACCGTTACATTGACGATATTTTAATCATCTGGACAGAGTCTGAGGAGCAGCTGAAGACCTTCCATGAACACTTTAATCAGTTTCATCCCACCATCAACTTAACACTCAGCTACTCCTGCACGGAAATCAACTTCTTGGACACCATCATTAAACTACGGAACAATGAAATAGAGACATCCCTGTACAAGAAGCCAATTGACCGTCCAACATACCTGAAATGGGACAGTTTTCATCCAAAACACATAAAAAACTCTATTGTATACAGCCAGGCTATCAGGTATAATCGGATATGTTCCAACAGTACAGATAGAGACAATCACCTTGAGGGCCTCAGAAAGACCTTTCTGAATCAAGGCTACCACCCAAGAACAATTGAAAACCAGATTACAAGAGCCACCAGAATATCAAGAAACCATCTCCTACATTATAAAACTAAAGAAGAAAAGACCCGGGTCCCTCTTGTAGTCACCTACAATCCACATCTGGAGGTGTTTAGAGGAGCTGCACGGAAACTACAATCATTACTGCAAAAAGATGCCCGGTTAAAATCTATTTTTCCAGACCCCCCACTTCTGTGTTTTAGACAGCCCCCAAATCTAAGAAGCATCATTGTCAGAAGCTCCCTGTCCTCTCCAACACCAACAGGAACATTTCCCTGCAACCAGAAAAAATGTAAGACCTGTCCATTAATATTGACAACGGACAAGATAAAGATTCCCAGATCACATCAGGACTACAAGATCCCAGGTACCTTCAGCTGCACCACAACCAATGTGGTGTACTTAATTATATGTACCAAATGTCCCACTGGGGGTCTGTATGTAGAGGAGACAGGACAACAGCTCAGGACAAGGATGAATTCTCACCGCCACACAATTAGAGAAAAAAGGATGGATCTACCTGTGGCCAAACATTTTTGTAACTCAGACCACAGCATCATGGACATGAAATTGCTGGTATTGAAAGGAAACTTCAAGTCCCAGAGAGACAGGAGACTTTGGGAATACAAACTTATGATGACCTTTGACACATTCAGAGCAGGGATGAATGTGTCTCATGGATTCATGTCTTTTTACATCAGTTAAAAGATGTGCTCCTCTGACCATCCGAGCGTGTCACAGCCGGACCAGACCCTTATCAGAGGACAATAAAACTTTCACACTGAACTGCAGCAAAATTTATGGCCACAACAGTTTGCCCCCTGCCATAGAGACAGTTCTGTTTTATATAACTTGTTTTTTGGTTCTTTTTTTTTTTACTGCCCCATTCTATGTCCTGTTGTGTATAAATATGTGACTCTTCAGATTTTGTGTTATACCATGCCTGATGAAGAGACCTGAGTAGTCTCGAAAGCTTGCAATTATTACCATCTTTTCAGTTAGCCATTAAAAGGTATCAACCACTGAGGACTCTCAGTTCTTTTAAACAAAATTTTTTTATCTCTACTGGCTAACACGGTACAAAGATATATTTTACTTGTATCAAAATGGAGGATACCAGAATGTACCGCATCTTTATGGAACTAAAGACACTTCTGAAGAAACGCGCACAACTGGACAGCGACATATTTTTCTTATCCAAATGCAAAAAGGAGAATCTGATCCCCAAAGGACTCTGGATTACAAACCCAATTCTACATACCTACAATACCCATTATGCACAAAACCTTTGTCACAGGACTTCTGAGAGACTAAGGAACCACCTTTTGCATGTCTTCTACAGCATCAAGAGTAAAATCCAGAGAGAATTTGAAACACAAAGGAAGACACTACCAGAAAGCACAGAACAAAAAGTACAACAATACTATTACAGACTACGAACCCTTCTGATCCACAACAAGGAAAAGAAGCTACATAGACTGCGCCTCAACTCAGGACTTAATACAAACAGGTGGAGAACAAAGCCAAAATCTGACAACTTGGACAACCACTCCATTCAAGGCAAAAATGCATCTAACTGTGTTATCAATCTCTCGGATTACAAACCAAACAAAGTGGAACTTGCTGTGCTTTCTAAAGGACTCTCATTTTGTCCTACTAAAGCTCTAGACAAAATTGAACTCTGCAGCGACATGGAAGATTACTTCAGGAGACTACGTCTAAGGGAATATTTTAGCGATGCAGATGTTTCAGAATCCACCCAGACTGAAGGAAGACGGATCTTGACAACCAAGAAAAGATCAGATTGGACACCTCCACCAGGACGCAACCCTCATCTGGATAACTATATAAACACTTTCAGACATTTGGTAAAATCCACTTTCCTAGACACACACAGGAGGCAACCATCCAACATCAGTGCCCAGGAGAGAAGGGCCATAAAATCTTTGAAAACCAACAAAGAAATCATCATTAAACCTGCAGACAAGGGGGGTGCAATAGTCATGATGAACAGATCAGACTACATGAAGGAAGCACACAGACAACTGATGGACACACGCTACTATAAGAAATTGGAGTCTGACCCCACACAGGACTATTACAAGGAACTTAACAAGTTGGCCTCTTGTCTGCCTGACATATCCATAAGAACTGATGAACTGATACCGGTGAGTCCAAGAATAGGCACATTCTACATGCTTCCCAAAATTCACAAATCTGGAAACCCAGGAAGACCCATCATTTCATGTGTGGGCACCCTCACTGAACAAGTCTCTGGATGGGTAGAGGGTATCCTTAAACCCTTGGTAAGGGATACAACCAGCTACATCCAGGACACTACTGACCTATTGAAAAAACTATCAGCAATAGGTCCTCTTCCAGAGGGAACCATCCTTGCCACCATGGATGTGGAATCCTTGTACTCGAACATTCCACACCAGGATGGATTAAATGCTTGCAAAGTTTTCCTCGAAAATACAGGAACTGATGCCAATTCTGTGGTGAAGCTTACAAAATTCATCCTCACCCATAATTACTTTGCATTTGACAATGACATATATCTACAGGAGACTGGGACTGCAATGGGAAGCAAAATGGCACCACAATATGCAAATCTTTTCATGGCCAAGCTTGAGAGTGACTTTTTATCCTCTTGTCCTATCAGGCCTCTGGCCTACTACCGTTACATTGACGATATTTTAATCATCTGGACAGAGTCTGAGGAGCAGCTGAAGACCTTCCATGAACACTTTAATCAGTTTCATCCCACCATCAACTTAACACTCAGCTACTCCTGCACGGAAATCAACTTCTTGGACACCATCATTAAACTACGGAACAATGAAATAGAGACATCCCTGTACAAGAAGCCAATTGACCGTCCAACATACCTGAAATGGGACAGTTTTCATCCAAAACACATAAAAAACTCTATTGTATACAGCCAGGCTATCAGGTATAATCGGATATGTTCCAACAGTACAGATAGAGACAATCACCTTGAGGGCCTCAGAAAGACCTTTCTGAATCAAGGCTACCACCCAAGAACAATTGAAAACCAGATTACAAGAGCCACCAGAATATCAAGAAACCATCTCCTACATTATAAAACTAAAGAAGAAAAGACCCGGGTCCCTCTTGTAGTCACCTACAATCCACATCTGGAGGTGTTTAGAGGAGCTGCACGGAAACTACAACCATTACTGCAAAAAGATGCCCGGTTAAAATCTATTTTTCCAGACCCCCCACTTCTGTGTTTTAGACAGCCCCCAAATCTAAGAAGCATCATTGTCAGAAGCTCCCTGTCCTCTCCAACACCAACAGGAACATTTCCCTGCAACCAGAAAAAATGTAAGACCTGTCCATTAATATTGACAACGGACAAGATAAAGATTCCCAGATCACATCAGGACTACAAGATCCCAGGTACCTTCAGCTGCACCACAACCAATGTGGTGTACTTAATTATATGTACCAAATGTCCCACTGGGGGTCTGTATGTAGAGGAGACAGGACAACAGCTCAGGACAAGGATGAATTCTCACCGCCACACAATTAGAGAAAAAAGGATGGATCTACCTGTGGCCAAACATTTTTGTAACTCAGACCACAGCATCATGGACATGAAATTGCTGGTATTGAAAGGAAACTTCAAGTCCCAGAGAGACAGGAGACTTTGGGAATACAAACTTATGATGACCTTTGACACATTCAGAGCAGGGATGAATGTGTCTCATGGATTCATGTCTTTTTACATCAGTTAAAAGATGTGCTCCTCTGACCATCCGAGCGTGTCACAGCCCGGACCAGACCCTTAATAGAGGACAATAAAACTTTCACACTGAACTGCAGCAAAATTTATGGCCACAACAGTTTGCCCCCTGCCATAGAGACAGTTCTGTTTTATATAACTTGTTTTTTGGTTCTTTTTTTTTTTACTGCCCCATTCTATGTCCTGTTGTGTATAAATATGTGACTCTTCAGATTTTGTGTTATACCATGCCTGATGAAGAGACCTGGGTAGTCTCAAAAGCTTGCAATTATTACCATCTTTTCAGTTAGCCATTAAAAGGTATCAACCACTGAGGACTCTCAGTTCTTTTAAACAAAATTTTTTTATCTCTACTGGCTAACACGGTACAAAGATATATTTTACTTGTATCAAAATGGAGGATACCAGAATGTACCGCATCTTTATGGAACTAAAGACACTTCTGAAGAAACGCGCACAACTGGACAGCGACATATTTTTCTTATCCAAATGCAAAAAGGAGAATCTGATCCCCAAAGGACTCTGGATTACAAACCCAATTCTACATACCTACAATACCCATTATGCACAAAACCTTTGTCACAGGACTTCTGAGAGACTAAGGAACCACCTTTTGCATGTCTTCTACAGCATCAAGAGTAAAATCCAGAGAGAATTTGAAACACAAAGGAAGACACTACCAGAAAGCACAGAACAAAAAGTACAACAATACTATTACAGACTACGAACCCTTCTGATCCACAACAAGGAAAAGAAGCTACATAGACTGCGCCTCAACTCAGGACTTAATACAAACAGGTGGAGAACAAAGCCAAAATCTGACAACTTGGACAACCACTCCATTCAAGGCAAAAATGCATCTAACTGTGTTATCAATCTCTCGGATTACAAACCAAACAAAGTGGAACTTGCTGTGCTTTCTAAAGGACTCTCATTTTGTCCTACTAAAGCTCTAGACAAAATTGAACTCTGCAGCGACATGGAAGATTACTTCAGGAGACTACGTCTAAGGGAATATTTTAGCGATGCAGATGTTTCAGAATCCACCCAGACTGAAGGAAGACGGATCTTGACAACCAAGAAAAGATCAGATTGGACACCTCCACCAGGACGCAACCCTCATCTGGATAACTATATAAACACTTTCAGACATTTGGTAAAATCCACTTTCCTAGACACACACAGGAGGCAACCATCCAACATCAGTGCCCAGGAGAGAAGGGCCATAAAATCTTTGAAAACCAACAAAGAAATCATCATTAAACCTGCAGACAAGGGGGGTGCAATAGTCATGATGAACAGATCAGACTACATGAAGGAAGCACACAGACAACTGATGGACACACGCTACTATAAGAAATTGGAGTCTGACCCCACACAGGACTATTACAAGGAACTTAACAAGTTGGCCTCTTGTCTGCCTGACATATCCATAAGAACTGATGAACTGATACCGGTGAGTCCAAGAATAGGCACATTCTACATGCTTCCCAAAATTCACAAATCTGGAAACCCAGGAAGACCCATCATTTCATGTGTGGGCACCCTCACTGAACAAGTCTCTGGATGGGTAGAGGGTATCCTTAAACCCTTGGTAAGGGATACAACCAGCTACATCCAGGACACTACTGACCTATTGAAAAAACTATCAGCAATAGGTCCTCTTCCAGAGGGAACCATCCTTGCCACCATGGATGTGGAATCCTTGTACTCGAACATTCCACACCAGGATGGATTAAATGCTTGCAAAGTTTTCCTCGAAAATACAGGAACTGATGCCAATTCTGTGGTGAAGCTTACAAAATTCATCCTCACCCATAATTACTTTGCATTTGACAATGACATATATCTACAGGAGACTGGGACTGCAATGGGAAGCAAAATGGCACCACAATATGCAAATCTTTTCATGGCCAAGCTTGAGAGTGACTTTTTATCCTCTTGTCCTATCAGGCCTCTGGCCTACTACCGTTACATTGACGATATTTTAATCATCTGGACAGAGTCTGAGGAGCAGCTGAAGACCTTCCATGAACACTTTAATCAGTTTCATCCCACCATCAACTTAACACTCAGCTACTCCTGCACGGAAATCAACTTCTTGGACACCATCATTAAACTACGGAACAATGAAATAGAGACATCCCTGTACAAGAAGCCAATTGACCGTCCAACATACCTGAAATGGGACAGTTTTCATCCAAAACACATAAAAAACTCTATTGTATACAGCCAGGCTATCAGGTATAATCGGATATGTTCCAACAGTACAGATAGAGACAATCACCTTGAGGGCCTCAGAAAGACCTTTCTGAATCAAGGCTACCACCCAAGAACAATTGAAAACCAGATTACAAGAGCCACCAGAATATCAAGAAACCATCTCCTACATTATAAAACTAAAGAAGAAAACACCCGGGTCCCTCTTGTAGTCACCTACAATCCACATCTGGAGGTGTTTAGAGGAGCTGCACGGAAACTACAACCATTACTGCAAAAAGATGCCCGGTTAAAATCTATTTTTCCAGACCCCCCACTTCTGTGTTTTAGACAGCCCCCAAATCTAAGAAGCATCATTGTCAGAAGCTCCCTGTCCTCTCCAACACCAACAGGAACATTTCCCTGCAACCAGAAAAAATGTAAGACCTGTCCATTAATATTGACAACGGACAAGATAAAGATTCCCAGATCACATCAGGACTACAAGATCCCAGGTACCTTCAGCTGCACCACAACCAATGTGGTGTACTTAATTATATGTAACAAATGTCCCACTGGGGGTCTGTATGTAGGGGAGACAGGACAACAGCTCAGGACAAGGATGAATTCTCACCGCCACACAATTAGAGAAAAAAGGATGGATCTACCTGTGGCCAAACATTTTTGTAACTCAGACCACAGCATCATAGACATGAAATTGCTGGTATTGAAAGGAAACTTCAAGTCCAAGAGAGACAGGAGACTTTGGGAATACAAACCTATGATGACCTTTGACACATTCAGAGCAGGGATGAATGTGTCTCATGGATTCATGTCTTTTTACATCAGTTAAAAGATGTGCTCCTCTGACCATCCGAGCGTGTCACAGCCCGGACCAGACCCTTAATAGAGGACAATAAAACTTTCACACTGAACTGCAGCAAAATTTATGGCCACAACAGTTTGCCCCCTGCCATAGAGACAGTTCTGTTTTATATAACTTGTTTTTTGGTTCTTTTTTTTTTTACTGCCCCATTCTATGTCCTGTTGTGTATAAATATGTGACTCTTCAGATTTTGTGTTATACCATGCCTGATGAAGAGACCTGGGTAGTCTCAAAAGCTTGCAATTATTACCATCTTTTCAGTTAGCCATTAAAAGGTATCAACCACTGAGGACTCTCAGTTCTTTTAAACAAAATTTTTTTATTACATTGAATGTGTTACTTTTTTCCACATAGTTTAGTTGTTTGCTTTTGTATTTAAAGGAACTATATATTTTGAAACAAACAGGATTTTTATAATATGGGATTATGTTTTCTGCTAAAATGGTCAATAAAAAATAAACCCAAAATCGTAGTTCTCTTGGTGATGGAAGCCAAAATATATTATCAGTTGGCAACAAAACGAAGAATTCCATCTGTTACAGGTTGATAGCAAATTACTTCAACAGCGAAAACGACTTGTTTTTACTGGGGATTGAACCCAGGACTTTCTGCGTGTGAAGTAGACGTGATGACGACTCCACTATGAAACCTGTGAAATCCTGCAAAGGAATGGCATTTAGAGACGAGTTTTGACCGCCAGGGGAAAAAAAAAAATAATTTGTAGTTCTGTTTGTGATGGAAGCCAAAACATCCCGTAATTCGGCAACAAAGCCGAGAACTTCATATATTGTAGTTGGATAGCATATTATTTCAACACTAAGAACAGATTGGTTTCACTGGGGATTGAACCCAGGCCCTTCTGCGTGTTAAGCAGACGTGATGACCACTACACTATGAAACCTGACGAAAAGTTACTGTGTATTGGCTAGCAGAGCAGAATTGTGACTGACGGGGCCTTTTTATTGCTGAAGGAAAGTATTTTTGGTTAATGAAACATTTACAATTATTATTACATATTTTACCAGTTTTATTCCTACAAAGGGATTTTGCTTAAATTGAAGTTTATATTGAATGTGTTACTTTTTTCTCCATAGTTTGGTCTTTTGCTTTTGTATTTATGGGAACTATATATTTTGAAACAAATAGGATTTTTATAATATGGGATTATGTTTTCTGCTAAAATGGTCAATAAATAAGAAACCCAAAATCGTAGTTCTCTTTGTGATGGAAGCCAAAATGTATTGTCATTTGGCAACGAAACCAAGAATTTCACATATTACAAGTCGATAGGAAATTACTTCAACACCAAAAACAGATTGGTTTCACTGGGGATTGAACCCAGGACCTTCTGCGTGTGAAGCAGACGTGATGACCACTACACTATGAAACCTTTGAAATCCTGCAAAGTAATGGCAATTAGAGTCGAGTTTTGACCGCCAGGGGAAAAAAAACAAATTCGTAGCTCTGTTGGTGATGGAAGCAAAAACATCCCGTTATTCGGCAACAAAGCCAAGAACTTTATATACTGCAGGTTGATAGGGGATTATTTCAACACCAAGAACACATGGTTTTCACTGAGGATTGAACCCAGGACCTTCTGCGTGTTAAGCAGACGTGATGACCACTACTCTATGAAACCTGATGGAAAGTTACTGTGTATTGGCTAGCAGAGCAGAATTGTTACTGACGGGGCCTTTTTATTGCTGAAGGAAAGTATTTTTGGTTAATGAAACATTTACAATTTTTATTACATATTTTACCAGTTTTATTCCTACAAAGGGATTTTGCTTAAAAGGAAGTTTACATTGAATGTGTTACTTTTTTCCACATAGTTTAGTTGTTTGATTTTGTATTTAAAGGAACTATATAATTTGAAGCAAACAGGATTTTTATAATATGGGATTATGTTTTCTGCTAAAATGGTCAATAAAAAAGAAACCCAAAATCATAGTTCTCTTGGTGATGGAAGCCAAAATATATTATCAGTTGGCAACAAACGAAAGAATTTCATATGTTACAGGTTAATAGCAAATTACTTCCCATCATTCGGCAACAAAGCCAAGAACTTCATATATTGTAGTTTAATTGAGTATTGTTTTAACACCAAGAACAGATTGGTTTAAATGGGGATTGAACACAGGTCTTTCTGCGTGTTAAGCGGACGTGATGACCACTACTCTATGAAACCTGATGGAAAGTTACTGTGTATTGGCTAGCAGAGCAGAAATGTGACTGACGGGGCCTTTTTATTGCTGAAGGAAAGTATTTTTTGTTATTGAAACATTTACAATTTTTATTACAAATTTTACCAGTTTTATTCCTACAAAGGGATTTTGCTTAAAAGGAAGTTTACATTGAATGTGTTACTTTTTTCCACATAGTTTAGTTGCTTGCTTTTGTATTTAAAGGAACTATATATTTGGAAACAAACAGGATTTTTATAATATGGGATTATGTTTTCTGCTAAAATAGTCAATAAAAAAGAAACCCAAAATCGTAGTTCTCTTGGGGATAAAAGCCAAAATATATTATCAGTTGGCAACAAAACAAAGAATTTCATATGTTACAGGTTGATAGCAAATTACTTCAACAGCGAAAACGGCTTGTTTTTACTGGGGATTGAAAACAGGACCTTCTGCGTGTGAAGTAGACGTGATGACGACTTCACTATGAAACCTGTAAAATCCTGCAAAGTAATGGCATTTAGAGACGAGTTTTGACCACCAGGGGAAAAAAAATAATAATTTGTAGTTCTGTTTGTGATGGAAGCCAAAACAACCCGTCATACGGCAACAAAGCCGAGAACTTCACATATTGTAGTTGGATAGCGTATTATTTCAACACTAAGAACAGATTGGTTTCACTGGGGATTGAACCCAGGACCTTCTGCGTGTTAAGCAGACATGATGACAACTACACTATGAAACCTGACGAAAAGTTGCTGTGAATTGGCTAGCAGAGCAGAATTGTGACTGACGGTGCCTTTTTATTGCTGAAGGAAAGTATTTTTGGTTAATGAAACATTTACAATTATTATTACACATTTTACCAGTTTTATTCCTACAAAGGGATTTTGCTTAAATTGAAGTTTATATTGAATGTGTTACTTTTTTCTCCATAGTTTGGTCTTTTGCTTTTGTATTTATGGGAACTAAATATTTTGAAACAAATAGGATTTTTATAATATGGGATTATGTTTTCTGCTAAAATGGTCAATAAAAAAGAAACCCAAAATCGTAGTTCTCTTTGTGATGGAAGCCAAAATGTATTGTCATTTGGCAACGAAACCAAGAATTTCACATATTACAAGTCGATAGGAAATTACTTCAACACCAAAAACAGATTGGTTTCACTGGGGATTGAACCCAGGACATTCTGCGTGTGAAGCAGACGTGATGACCACTACACTATGAAACCTTTGAAATTCTGCAAAGTAATGGCAATTAGAGACGAGTTTTAACCGCCAGGGGAAAAAAAACAAATTCGTAGCTCTGTTGGTGATGGAAGCTAAAACATCCCGTTATTCGGCAACAAAGCCAAGAACTTTATATACTGCAGGTTGATAAAGGATTATTTCAACACCAAGAACACATGGGTTTCACTGGGGATTGAACCCAGGACCGTCTGCGTGTAAAGCAGACGTGATTTCCACTACACTATGAAACCTTTGAAAGCCTGCAAAGTAATGGCAATTAGAGACGAGTTTTGACCGCCAGGGAAAAAAAAACAATTTCGTAGCTCTGTTGGGGATGGAAGCCAAAACATCCCATCATTCAGCAACAAAGCCAAGAACTTCATATATTGTAGTTTAATTGAGTATTATTTCAACACCAAGAACAGATTGGTTTTACTGGGGATTGAACGCAGGACCTTCTGCGTGTTAAGCAGACGTGATGACCACTACTCTATGAAACCTGATGGAAAGTTACTGTGTATTGGCTAGCAGAGAAGAATTGTGACTGACGGGGCCTTTTTATTGCTGAAGGAAAGTATTTTTGGTTAATGAAACATTTACAATTTTTATTACATATTTTACCAGTTTTATTCCTACAAGGGGATTTTGCTTAAAAGGAAGTTTACATTGAATATGTTACTTTTTTCCACATAGTTTAGTTGTTTGCTTTTGTATTTAAAGGAACTATATATTTTGAAACAAACAGGATTTTTTTAAAATGGGATTATGTTTTCTGCTAAAATGGTCAATAAAAAAGAAACCCAAAATCGTAGTTCTCTTGGTGATGAAAGCCAAAATATATTATCAGTTGGCAACAAAACAAAGAATTTCATATGTTACAGGTTGATAGCAAATTACTTCAACAGGGAAAACAGCTTGATTTTACTGGGGATTGAACCCAGGACCTTCTGCATGTGAAGTAGACGTGATGACCACTACTCTATGAAATCCGATGGAAAGTTATTGTGTATTGGCTAGCAGAGCAGAATTGTGACTGACGGGGCCTTTTTATTGCTGAAGGAAAGTATTTTTGGTTAATGAAACATTTACAATTTTTATTACATATTTAAACAGTTTTATTCCTACAAAGGGATTTTGCTTAAAAGGAAGCTTACATTGAATGTGTTACTTTTTTCCACATAGTTTAGTTGTTTGCTTTTGTATTTAAAGGAACTATATATTTGGAAACAAACAGGATTTTTATAATATGGGATTATGTTTTCTGCTAAAATGGTCAATAAAAAAGAAACCTAAAATCGTAGTTTTCTTGCTGAGGGAAGCCAAAATATATTATCAGTTGGCAACAAAACCAAGAATTTCATATATTACAGGTTGATAGCAAATTACTTCAACAGCGAAAACGGCTTGTTTTTCCTGGGGATTGAACCCAGAACCTTCTGCATGTGAAGTAGACGTGATGACTAGCGATGAGCGAGTACTAAAAAGCTCGGGTGCTCGAGGCTCGGGCCGAGCATCCCAAGATACTCGTGTACTCGGCCCGAGCAACGAGCCCAATGTTATCCTATGGGAGACCCGAGTATTTTTGTGAAATGACCCTGACCCCCGGCAGCATGGAGAAACCCTAAAAATGTCACAAAAGTCTCAGAAGAGTGCTCAAATGACATGGCAACAGCATGGGGAAGACCCCTTGAAGCATTTATCACTCAAAAGTCACAGCTGTGAACAATTTTGTCCGCGTTTTACGCCATTTTTACGGACTCACCAGAAAACCTTCCAAAATGACCCCAAAATGATTTTTCATGGCAGAAATGTTAAGGGCACATACCCAATAGTGAGATAGAGCTGGTGTATGTTACTTTTTGAGATTAATACATGAAAGATTTTACGTAAAACATTGTGTGGCACTCCGATGTCCCTGAGAAGAGACGTACATGAAGGCCTCTTGAGTCTAATGTGCCCATTTTGAGGAAGTGAGTCTTTGTAGTATTTTCCTTTGGCAGGGCAGCCAAAAATTGGGAGGTTCACCAATGCCCCTGCATACAGACGTGCATGAGGGCCTGTAAACCTGAAGTGCCCATTGTAAGGAAGTGGGTCTATTGTAGTATAGCCCTTTGGCAGGGCAGCCAAAAATTGGGAGGCGCCACATTGTCCCTAGATAGAGACGTGCATGAGGGCCTGTAAACCTGAAGTGCCCATTGTAAGGAAGTGGGTCTATTGTAGTATAGCCCTTTGGCAGGGCAGCCAAAAATTGGGAGGCGCCACGTTGTCCCTAGATAGAGACGTGCATGAGGGCCTGTAAACCTGAAGTGCCCATTGTAAGAAAGTGGGTCTATTGTAGTATAGCCCTTTGGCAGGGCAGCCAAAAATTGGGAGGCGCCACATTGTCCCTAGATAGAGACGTGCATGAGGGCCTGTAAACCTGAAGTGCCCATTGTAAGGAAGTGGGTCTATTGTAGTATAGCCCTTTGGCAGGGCAGCCAAAAATTGGGAGGCGCCACATTGTCCCTAGATAGAGACGTGCATGAGGGCCTGTAAACCTGAAGTGCCCATTGTAAGGAAGTGGGTCTATTGTAGTATAGCCCTTTGGCAGGGCAGCCAAAAATTGGGAGGCTCCACGTTGTCCCTGGATAGAGACCTGTTAGGTTCTTAGTGCCTCCGTGCTTGCATTTAAAAACCGCACGTGTGTGCCTGTTGGTGGCAGCTTTCCGCTGCACTTGTGTGCGTTTTGCAAAAACTTGGATATAACGCACAAGTCTAGTGAATACACATCAGCACAGCATTGCAAAATGCGCAAGGGCGTTGGCAACGAACAAGGAAGTGGACGTGATGGTGGTGCAGGCAGAGACCGAGGTCGTGTGCAAGCTCTAATTTCGCCACAACAAAGGGCCACATCTACTCGCTCGCACGTCTTGTCCCAAATTCTTGGGGACCGCAGCAGTACACTGCTCTTGAACCAAGACCAGTGTCAACAGGTTGTTAGTTGGATAGCGGATAATGCTTCCAGTCAGATTGGCACCACCACAAACACTCTGTCTTCCACACGGTCAAGTGTCAGTAGCCGTGATACTGCACCGCACATTTTCGAACCTGATCCTCCTTCCTACCACCAGGCCGAGTACACGTCCACGGACATTACTGATCCCACACTTGGACACTCGGAAGAGCTGTTCGTTCACGTTTCCATTCACACATTCTGGCCTCTCGCCAGCTCCTGTTGAAGTGGGCCATGACGAGATTGTATGTACAGATGCCCAAATATTTGAGCAGCCATTTTCTCACAAAGTTGGCAACGTGTCTCAACAAGGGGTGGACGATGATGAGACACAATTGTCAGGAAGTCAGGAGGAGCAGGGTGCGGAAGAGGAAGACGACGTGGTGGATGATCCAGTAACTGACCCAACCTGGCAGGAGGATATGCAGAGCGAGGACAGCAGTGCATAGGGGGAGGGAGGCGTAGCATCCCAACAGGCAGTAAGAAGCAGGGTGGTGGCCCCAGGCAGACGTCAGGCAACTGTTCCCCGGAACAACACGACACAAGGTGCCTGTACAAATGTTAGGTCTTCCCGAGTCTGGCAGTTTTTTAAGTTGGCTCCAGATGATTCTAAAAAGGCCATTTGCAACACCTGCCGTGCCAGCATCAGCAGGGGTACCAAAACTAGCAGCCTGACAACCACCAGAATGATCAGGCACATGTCAGCCAAGCACCCGACTTTGTGGGATGTACAACGGAGTCGAGGAGCAGTGCTTGCTGATGTCACTGCTACATCTTCGCTTGTTGTGCATGCGAGCCAATCCCCTGTCCATGCTGCCCGCAAACAAGCCTCCTCCGGCCCTGCACCTGCAGTTGCCCACGCAGAAATAACACCATCATCAAGCACGTCCTTGTCCCAGCGCAGCGTTCAGTTATCCATTCAGCAAACCTTTGAACGCAGGCGCAAATACACTGCCAACGCCCCACATGCCACACTTCTAAATGCTAACATTTCGCGACTGCTTGCGCTGGAAATGTTGCCTTTTAGGCTGGTTGAGACAGAAGCATTCCGCGACCTGATGGTGGCAGCTGTCCCACGTTACTCGGTCCCCAGCCGCCACTATTTCTCCCGGTGTGCCGTCCCCGCATTGCATAACCACGTGTCACAAAACATCACACGTGCCCTGAACAACGCTGTTTCACCCAAAGTCCACCTAACCACAGGCACGTGGACAAGTGCATGTGGGCAAGGCCGCTACATCTCGTTGACGTCACACTGGGTTAATATTGTGGAAGCTGGGACCCAGTCTGAGCGAGGGACGGAACACGTCCTTCACACACCAAGTTTTGCAGGCCCTACCTCAGTCAGGGTTTCACCCACACTCTACAGCTCCGGAATGTCATGCTCCTCAGCCTCCTCCTCCTCCTGTGCATCCTCATCCACTTTACCCTCCACACCAGTCCCAAGCTGTAAGTGTCGCGGGCGGAGGAGGGGACGCTGCGCTCTCCCACTGCTCGGGTCCGGCTGCCGCTGCTCTACGGCTGCTGCTGCTCGGTGGCTCGAGCGATGACCGGATCCCGGTGGCTTGAGCGGTGCTCCTCGCCCGTGATTGAAAAGGGGTGGTTTGGGTTTTGGGGATATTGTCCGTGACGCCACCCACGGTTGTGGTGATTGTGTGGACACCACCGCTGCTCTGGACGTGGATCCCGGGAGCCTGTGACAGGGAGCAGCTTTGTTGTTATTTCTCCCCTCCGTGGGTAGGGGGGTTGGTTGTCCCGGGGCCCGGTGATGGGGTAGAGATGGATGACAGGCGGGTTGCGGGGCCTGATGAGGTGCAGGGTCGCAGGGGCAGCGCTGTGCCGCACGGCACGGAGGTACTCACTCAGCCCAATGATGATGACACAGTTCACGGTAAAACAAGTGGCTGGATGGACGGGTCCCTCGGACGGCTGCGGATGTTCCTCCCTGCAGGTTAGTGATGACTGTCTCTCCCTGCACCTAAGTTCAGTGTTGGTAGTGATGGTTTCCCACCGGTAACCCGCTCCCCAACCTGGATATGGGCCGGAGGAGCCCCTTTTGCCCACAGGCGCTGGCCCTGGGAGACGGTTGCCCTTGGCGGTGGCGGTGTCTCCCCTTCACGGTTGGACGGTTGCCTTCTATCGTGACTTGGCTGTTTGGAAACCCTGAGGTCCCCTTCACTAACGGATTTGGCAAATTCACGGCGACACCAAGCCTTGCCGGGATCCGAAAGGCCCCTGCCAATGGTGCTGTCTTCTCTTTGTATACCGGTCCGGTACGGCCGGGTCACCACCCGTCCACGGTCCTTACGGCAGACTCCAATCGGCCTCCACTGCAGACGGTCACCACATCCTGCCAACCTTGCTGTCCTGTCCGGGCCACACACCCGGACCAACTTCAGGCTCTTTGCTGTCACTTTTCTCCTCTCTACTACTTTCCTCCTTCCACTTCCTTAGCTTAACTCTCACTGCCTGTGTTTTCCCTCCTCCTTGGTGGGTGGAGACCAACCGCCTGGCTCCAACCCTGGTGTGGACAACAGCCCCTGGGGAAGGCAACAAGGATTTGGTGTTTTGACTATGATATGCCTGCAGGGAGTGTGGGGTGTGTAAGTGTTGTGCTCTGTGGCCCCTGGCTTGTCCAGGGCGACACAGAAGCACTGAAGCACTGCCTCGGCGAAGCGGCAACAGGCTGTGCTGAAGCTAATCTGCATAGGTGACAAACCCCACAATGCAGAAGAGGTGTGGACAGCTCTGAAACAGCAGGCAGATCACTGGCTCACACCTCTGAACCTAAAGCCAGGAAAGGTTGTGTGTGACAATGGCCGGAACCTGGTGGCGGCTTTGAGGCGAGGCCAGCTGACACATGTTCCATGCGTGGCCCATGTGCTCAACCTCGTGGTTCAGCGGTTTCTAAAGTCATACCCAGAGCTGTCTGATCTGCTGGTAAACGTTCGCCGCCTGTCTGCACATTTTCGAAAGTCACCTACTGCTTCAGCCGGCCTTGCCGGCTTTCAGCGCCATTTGCATCTTCCGGCTCACAGACTGGTGTGTGATGTCCCCACATGTTGGAATTCAACTCTGCACATGTTGGTCATGATATGTGAGCAGAAGAGGGCAGTTGTTGAGTACCTGCATCACCTAAGCCGTCGGGAAATGGGTCAAACTCCACACATAACACCTGAGGAGTGGAGATGGATGTCCGACCTATGTACCATCCGCCAAAAGTTTGAGGACTCCACCAAGATGGTGAGCGGCGATGATGACATTATTAGCGTCACCATACCGCTTCTCTGCCTTCTAAAATGGTCTCTGCTCAAAAAACAACCATGATGCATTGCAGGCGGAGCGCGATGAGTTTGAGCAAGAAACAGTAGTGGGTGTGGGTGATAACACACATCCCAGCCTCGTCTCATCACAACGTGCAGTTGAGGACTATGACGAGGAGGAGGATGAAGACATGGAGCAACTCTCTGGCCAAATTGAGGATATGACATGCAGTCATATCCTCGGTTCAGCGTGGCTGGCCAGAGGACAGGGTAGATGAGGAGGAGGAGGAGGAGGAGGACAGCATGTTCAGTCATCGTGTTGGTCAGGATACTGAAGTGATGGCTGTTAAGAGTCTGGCACACATGGCTGACTTTATGGTAAGCTGCCTGTCTCGTGACCCTCGTGTTAAGAACATCTTTGCCGACAATCATTACTGGTTGGTAACACTGTTAGACCCACGCTAAAATGAGAACTTTATGTCTCTTATTCCCGAGGCGAAGAGGTCTGGCAAAATGCAGCAGTTCCAGAAGGCCATAGTCACGGAAGTAGGCAAAGCATTACCCTCACAAAACGCTAGCGGCATAGGTCAGGAATCAGTGGACAACCAAGCCGTACAGCCGAGAGGGGCACAAGTCCAATCCGCCAGAGGTAGGGGAACAGTCTTTAAGATGTGGGACAGTTTTCTCAGGCCCTCACATACCACAGCCCCTGAGGTGCGGGGTAGTGCCACAAAAAATCCTAAGTTTGCCCAGATGCTCAAGGAGTACCTTGCAGATCAAACAACTGTACTCCGACATTCCTCTGTGCCTTACAATTAATGGGTATCCAAGCTGGACACGTGGCATGAATTGGCTCTCTACGCCTTGGAAGTCCTGGCCTGCCCTGCCGCTAGCGTTTTGTCAGAGCGTGTTTTTAGTGCCGCAGGTGGAATCATTACAGATAAACGCACCTGCCTGTCAACTGTAAATGCTGACAGGCTGACTCTGATCAAGATGAACAAGGGTTGGATTGGGCCAGACTTCACCACACCACCAGCAAATGACAGCGAAATTTAAAGTTTGTAACGGGAATTTGCCATGTACCTCCACTCACCCATGGTAACACACTTCTGGACTTTGGCTAATCGCTGGACTGCTCCTCCTTCTCCTCATGCGCCATCATGATGACCGTTACAATAGTTAGGCCGTTGTTTCAGGTATACCCCCAGTGATAAATTTTTTCGACCATTCTTTCAGAATGGGCATTACGACAGGAGACCCGCTCCTTTGCAATGGGAACAATGTTTTGAGGCCCTTATGCACATCTCTATCCAGGGACAATGTGGAGCCTCCAAATTTTTGGCTGCCCTGCCTAAGGGCTATACTACAATAGACCCACTGCCTTACAATGGGCACTTCAGGTTTACAGGCCATCATGCACGTCTCTATCCAGGGACAATATGGAGCCTGACACTTCCACCTACTGCCACACACGTGCGGTTTTTAAATGCAAGCACGGACGCACTAAGAACCTAACAGGTTTTTAGGAGCGACAATTACTGAGAAGTCTGACACTATCAGCCACTGCTGACTAGAGTTGAGCGCGGTTCGCGGTTCGAGGTTCTCCAGTTCTAGGCTCGAGTGATTTTGGGGCCTGTTCTAGATCGAACTAGAACTCGAGCTTTTTGCTAAAATTCGATAGTTCTAGAAACGTTCGAGAACGGTTCTAGCAGCAAAAAGCAGGGCTTTTTACGGCTACAGTGTGCAGGAGCCATCGCTTGCAGCCTGCCAGAAGCTGGTAACCAAGATAAACATCGGGTATCCAACCAAAGCGCTTTGGTTAGTAACCCGATGTTTATCCTAGTTACGTGCAGGAAGCCCACACTTCCCCGCTCAGCTCGCTCCGCCCCCTCCTGCCCGCGGCATGTACACACATACGTACACTCACACACACACGTACACACACATACACACACACACACACACACATGGTCCCGCTCGGCTTACCTGCGGTGATGAAGTCCCGCCATCCCGACCTCAGCGCTGTCACTGTCCTCCATGGCCGCCGCTTGTCACATCACCTCTCGCTTCCGACCCGAGACTGACTAGCGGTGACGTCACGGGCCTCTCGCGAAACTTGCTGTGAAGGCTCCGGTCATTGAACACAGTGACAGGGGCTGTCAGCAGTGCTGGAGATCAGCGCAGGTAATGTACCTCGCTGACAGCAGCACTTGTCATCCCCTGCAGTGACCTGGGCTGACCCATTGATGTTAGCTCAGGTCACTGCATTGCTCTCCCAGCCAATGGGGAACATGCTGCTCTTCATTGACTGGTACAGTGTGGATCGTCATGGCAACCCCTTGGATTACACCAGACCTGGATTTGTTTTTCATTCTAATAAATTGGTTAAAGAGGGAATGTTTTGGGGAGTGTTTTTTCAAATAAAAATGTGTTTGTCGTCTATTTTTTTTTATTACTGACTGGGTTGGTGATGTCGGGTATCTGATAGACGCCTGACCTCACCAACCCCAGGGCTTGATGCCAGGTGACATTACACATCTGGTATTAACCCCATATATTACCCCGTTTGCCACCGCACCAGGGCGCGGGATGAGCTGGGGCGAAGCACCAGGATTGGCGCATCTAATGGATGCGCCACTTCTGGGGCGGCTGCGGCCTGCTATTTTTAGGCTGGGGAGAGTCCAATAACCATGGACCTCCCTAGTCTGAGAATATCAGGCCCCAGCTGTCTGCTTTACCTTGGCTGGTGATCCAATTTTGGGGGGACCCCTACGTGTTTTTTTTTTAAATTATCTATTTAATTTAAAATAACAGCGTGGGGTGCCCTCAGTTTTGGATTACCAGCCAAGGTGAGGTTGCCAGCTGTGGTCTGCAGGCTGCAGCCGTCTGCTTTACCCTAGCTGGCTACAAAACTAGGGGGAATCCTACGTCATTTTTTTTTTTCATTTTTTTGGCTAAATACAAAGCTAAGCACCCCTTAGTGCCACATGAAAGGCACCGAAGGGTGCTCCACTTTTTCTCCATTTTTTCTCCACTTTTTCTACATTTTTTCTCCACTTTTTCTACATTTTTTTCTCCACTTTTTCTCCACTTTTTCTACATTTTTTTCTCCATTTTTTCTCCACTTTTTCTCCACTTTTTCTCCACTTTTTATCCATTTTTTCTCCACTTTTTCTCCACTTTTTCTCCACTTTTTCTACATTTTTTTCTCCATTTTTTCTCCACTTTTTCTTCATTTTTTTCTCCATTTTTTCTACACTTATTCTCCATTTTTTCTCCACTTATTCTCCACTTTTTCTCCACTTTTTTATCCATTTTTTCTCCACTTATTCTCCACTTTTTCTCTACTTTTCCTTCACTTTTTCTCCACTTTTTATCCATTTTTTCTCCACTTTTTCTCCACTTTTTCTCCACTTTTTCTTCATTTTTTTTCTCCATTTTTTCTCCCCTTATTCTCCACTTATTCTTCACTTATTCTCCACTTTTTCTCCACTTTTTCTTCATTTTTTTCTCCATTTTTTCTCCACTTATTCTCCATTATTTCTCCACTTATTCTCCATTTTTTCTCCACTTATTCTCCACTTTTTCTCCATTTTTTCTCCACTTATTCTCCACTTATTCTCCACTTTTTCTCCACTTTTTCTACATTTTTTCTCCACTTTTTCTCCACTTTTTCTACATTTTTTCTCCACTTTTTCCTCCACTTTTTCTACATTTTTTCTCCACTTTTTCTTCATTTTTTTCTCCACTTTTTCTACATTTTTTTCTCCATTTTTTCTCCACTTATTCTCCACTTATTCTCCACTTATTCTCCACTTTTTCTCCACTTTTTCTCCACTTTTTCTACATTTTTTCTCCACTTTATCTCCACTTTTTCTACATTTTTTCTCCACTTTTTCTCCACTTTTTCTACATTTTTTCTCCACTTTTTCTTCATTTTTTTCTCCACTTTTTCTACATTTTTTTCTCCATTTTTTCTCCACTTATTCTCCACTTATTCTCCACTTTTTCTCCACTTTTTCTACATTTTTTCTCCATTTTTTCTCCACTTTTTCTCCACTTTTTATCCACTTTTTCTCCACTTTTTCTCCATTTTTTCTCCACTTTTTCTTCATTTTTTTCTCCATTTTTTCTCCACTTATTCTCCATTTTTTCTCCACTTTTCCTTCACTTTTTCTCCACTTTTTATCCATTTTTTCTCCACTTTTTCTCCACTTTTTCTCCACTTTTTCTCCACTTTTTCTCCACTTTTTCTACATTTTTTCTCCACTTTTTCTCTACTTTTTCTATGGTCGGTCTACCCATTAGCTCTGCCATGCATACTGTAGCTCTACACCTACTGCACATGGTACTTTATGATTGACATCTCTTTCGTACCAGAGCTGTCTAAGCCTACTCTGACCCCATATTTGTCATTACTATATTGTCCTTGTACTGTATTATGACATTTGTATCATGTGTTTCATTTCTTGCTGTGTTGCAATTTTTTTGCTGCATCCCAATTGTACCTCTACATTGTTCGAGTTTATGTTATTGTTCTCTCACTCTTATGTGATACTGAATATTGTCATTTTTCATGATTACATGCAGATAAGTCCAATCTGACGAAGGCTCAGGCCGAAACGTCATTTGTAACTTGTTTTGGACAAAAACATATATGCTTATGAAAAAAAATGTTTTTCTTAATACGGACCAATAAAGAGTGATTTTGCATTACTATCCGTTGTGACTTACTGACTTAGTCTGGGAGATTTAGAGTGCCGAGATTACTCACTAATTTTATCTATTATTACCTCTGAGCACCTATATACCAGTGAGCAGAGCTTCCTCTACAGTAGTTCTCCTGATTAGGCATGCCCTTACCTCATGAGCATTGCATTGCAGCTTTGGTAGCAACCATTACGACATGGACTCTGCTGCTGTGGACCCGAGAAGAGTGAGTGCAGATTCATTGCACCCACACTCCTCACATGAAGGGTCCGCACTCCTAGAAAATGGGGGATACGTTCCATGAGTGTCTCCCCCCCATATTCTAGACGGTCCAGAGTTGTCGTGGGACCCCTTTATTTTTTTTCTTACAATAAATTGGTGAGAGAGGAAATGTTTTGGGGACTGTTTTTTCAAATAAATTTCTTTTGTCGATTTTTTTTTTTTGTTAGTACTGACAGTTTATGATGTTGGGTATCTAATAGACGCCATGATATCACAAACTGCTGGGCTTGATCTCAGGTGACTTTACAGCTAGTATCAACCCGATTTATTACCCCGTTTGCCACTGCACCAGGGCACGGGATGAGCTGGGGTGAAGCGCCAGGATTGGCGCATCTAGTGGATGCGCCACGTCTGGGGTGCCTGCGGCCTGCTATTTTTAGGCTGTGAAGGCCCAATAACTATGGACCTTCCCACCCTGAGAAAACCAGACCACAGCTGTCCGCTTTACCTTGGCTGGTGATCCAATTTGGGGGGGACCCTACTTTTATTGTGTAATTATTAATATTTATAAAATAATTATAAAAAAGAGCCAGAGGGACCTCCACATTGGATCCCCAACCACGGTAAAGCTGCCAGCTGTGGTTTTCAGGCTACAGCCGTCTGCTTTACCCTAGCTGGCTATCAAAAATGGGGGGACCCAACGTCATTTTTTTTTTAACTATTTTTTAAATAGAAAAAATTAATGGGCTTCCCTGTATTTTGATTGCCAACCAAGGTAACAGCAGGCAGATGGGGGTGGCATCCCGTAGCTGTCTGCTTTATCTGCGCTGAGAATCAAAAATACCGCGGAGCGCTACGTCATTTTTTTAAAGATTTATTTTTACAGCACTGTGATGTCCAGCAATCAAAATACAGGGAAGCCCATTTTGTTTTTAGTTATTTAAATAAATAATTAAAAAAAATATATATGGGCTCCTGCTACATTTTTTGTATTGCTAGCTAAGGGTAATCCAAGCAGCTACTGGCTGCTAACCTCCACTGCTTGATGTTACCTTCAATGGCAATGTAAAATCCAGGGAAGCATTTTTTATTTTTTTTGCCAAAAAACTACAAAAAAATGATGTGGGCTTCGCCATATTTTTGTATGCTAGCCAGGTACAGCAGGCAGCCACGGGCTGCATCCAACCCCCAGTTCCCTATTTGTACCCGGCTGGGAACCAAAAATATAGGGAAACCCGTTTTTTTAATTATTTCACTTATTTCATGAAATAATTAAAAAACAAAATGACGTGGGCTTCGCCCCATTTTTGTGTCCAGCCGGGTACAACTAGGCAGCTGGGGATTGGAATCCGCAGCACAGGCTAACCCGAGGTTTCCGGGCGCCTCTGCTGCGGATTTCAGTCCGCAGCCGTCCCAGAAAATGGCGCTCTCATAGAAGCGCCATCATCTGGCGCTGTATCCAACTCTTCCAACAGCCCTGGAGCCGGGTGGCTTGTTGGGTAATCATGAGTTAATACTGGCTTTGTTTTACTAGCCAGTATTAAGCCAGAGATTCTTAATGTCAGGCACGTTTGACCCGGCCATTAAGAATCTCCAATAAAGGGTTAAAAAAAAACACCACACAGAGAAAAAATACTTTAATAGAAATAAATACACAGACACATTAGAGACTCCATCTTTATTACCCCCTGTCAGCCCTCCACGATCCTGCTCTTCTGTCTTCTTTCTAGTGTAGTAGTAGTGACGATTGTAGTGAGGAAGGATGAGGTTCACCATCTCATCACTTGGGGCTGGGGAACCTCATCCTCACTACAATGCTCACTACAATCGTGCAGCCTTCACTCCGTGAGTTATCAGTCCTGGCTGTCAGCGGTAACAGCGGTAACGCTGACAGACGCGTTACCATAGCAATGGTGCTCTCGGAGCCGCGGTTAGCGGTGACGTCACCGCTAACTGCGTTGCTATGGCAACGGTGATCTCCGTTAATGACCGGCTGTGTCAGCCGGTCCCTAACGGAACGGGGAGTCGACCGTGTGCTAGAGCATGTCGCCGGTACACGGCGATACACATATGTGCACCGTGTACCGGAGAGATGCTCTCGCAGGTCCTACATGACGTGTCATAGTCATGTGACCAGTCTGTAGCCAATGAGATAATAGCCACGTGACTGGTCACATGGCTATTTTGACGTCACGATAGGTCCTGCATCTCTGCTGGCAGTGCTGGTCACGGGGAGGATTCAGCGATCATCGGATGGAATAGCGGCAGGAGACAGAGTGCAGAAGGGATCGCGGGGACCGGTAAGTGTTATGGCAATGTTTATTAACTGTTTGTGTACATTTATCATGCATTTTTATATGTTTGTGATTGCCTCCCATTATAGCCTATTGGTTCGAGTTCGGTTCGTCGAATGTTCGACGAACCGAACTCGAACGGGACCCCCGTTCGGCGAACCGACCTCGAGCCGAACCGGGACCAGTTCGCTCATCTCTACTGCTGACTGACGTGTATTATTCACTAGACTTGTGCGTTATATAATAGTTTGTGCAAAACGTGCACCTGTACGCTGCCACCGACAGACACACACGTGCTGTTTTTAAATGCAAGCACGGACGCAATAAGAACCTAACAGGTTTTTAGGAGCGACAATTACTGAGAAGTCTGACACTATCAGCCACTGCTGACTGACGTGTATTATTCACTAGACTTGTGCGTTATATAATAGTTTGTGCAAAACGTGCACCTGTACGCTTCCACCGACAGACACACACGTGCTGTTTTTAAATGCAAGCACGGACGCAATAAGAACCTAACAGGTTTTTAGGAGCGACAATTACTGAGAAGTCTGACACTATCTGGACGCTTTTAGACTGTGTACACCAGCCCCAGATATGATGAAGGCTGGTATACGGTCACCACTAGGAATGGCTATATACCCTGCCTGCCTGCCTGTATACTGCTACAATAGTCCTGACAAGGACTCTTCTGGTCACTAGCCTGTATTCCGACCTGGCTATACCCTGCCTGTATATAGCAACAATAGTCCTGAGAAGGACTCTGCTACTGTACTCCGACCTGGCTATACCCTGCCTGCCTGTATACAACTAGAATAGTCCTGAGAAGGACTTCTGGTCACACTGTTTGCAGCCCTGCTCCGGAACTAACTATAAAGGGCCGCAAACCTTTCCCTGAAGCAGCGACACTCTCCCTGCACTGACTGTCTGGATAGCTGTGAGCAGAGCACAGCGCGCCGGCCGGTATAAAGGCTCGGTCACGCTGTGCAGGCCGGCCAATCACTGCAATTCCACAACTAACAGGGTTGTGGCATTGCAGTGGTCTGCCAGCCAATCCCTGCATGAGGGCTGGCTCTCAAAAGAGCGCCAACATGCAGGGATGAAGACCACGAGTACAGCACGAGTATCGCGAGATTACTCGGTCCCTGCTGAGCAGCCCGAGTACAGTGATACTCGTGCGAGTACCGAGTAGTAACAAGCATGCTCGCTCATCACTAGTGATGACCACTCCACTATGAAACCTGTGAAATCCTGCAAAGTAATGGCATTTAGAGACGAGTTTTGACAGCCAGGGGAAAAAAAAAATAATTTGTAGTTCTGTTTGTGATGGAAGCCAAAACATCCCGTCATACGGCAACAAAGCCGAGAACTTCATATATTGTAGTTGAATAGCGTATTATTTCAACACTAAGAACAGATTGGTTTCACTGGGGATTGAACCCAGGACCTTCTGCGTGTTAAGCAGACGTGATGACCACTACACTATGAAACCTGACGAAAAGTTCCTGTGTATTGGCTAGCAGAGCAGAATTGTGACTGACGGGGCCTTTTTATTGCTGAAGGAAAGTATTTTTGGTTAATGAAACATTTACAATTATTATTACATATTTTACCAGTTTTATTCCTACAAAGGGATTTTGCTTAAATTGAAGTTTATATTGAATGTGTTACTTTTTTCTCCATAGTTTGGTCTTTTGCTTTTGTATTTATGGGAACTATATATTTTGAAACAAATAGGATTTTTATAATATGGGATTATGTTTTCTGCTAAAATGGTCAATAAAAAAGAAACCCAAAATCGTAGTTCTCTTTGTGATGGAAGCCAAAATGTATTGTCATTTGGCAACGAAACCAAGAATTTCACATATTACAAGTCGATAGGAAATTACTTCAACACCAAAAACATATTGGTTTCACTGAACCAATGAAAGGTCCATTGAACCCAGGACCTTCTGCGTGTGAAGCAGACGTGATGACCACTACACTATGAAACCTTTGAAATCTTGCAAAGTAATGGCAATTAGAGACGAGTTTTGACCGCCAGGGGAAAAAAAACAAATTCGTAGCTCTGTTGGTGATGGAAGCTAAAACATCCCGTTATTCGGCAACAAAGCCAAGAACTTTATATACTGCAGGTTGATAGGGGATTATTTCAACACCAAGAACACATGGGTTTTACTGGGGATTGAACCCATGACCTTCTGCGTGTAAAGCAGACGTGATTTCCACTACACTATGAAACCTTTGAAAGCCTGCAAAGTAATGGCAATTAGAGACGAGTTTTGACCGCCAGGGAAAAAAAAAACAAATTCGTAGCTCTGTTGGGGATGGAAGCCAAAACATCCCATCATTCGGCAACAAAGCCAAAAACTTCATATATTGTAGTTTAATTGAGTATTATTTCAACACCAAGAACAGATTGGTTTTACTGGGGACTGAAAGCAGGACCTTCTGCGTGTTAAGCAGACGTGATGACCACTACTCTATGAAACCTGATGGAAAGTTACTGTGTATTGGCTAGCAGAGCAGAATTGTGACTGACGGGGCCTTTTTATTGCTGAAGGAAAGTATTTTTGGTTAATGAAACATTTACAATTTTTATTACATCTTTTACCAGTTTTATTCCTACAAAGGGATTTTGCTTAAAAGGAAGTTTACATTGAATGGCAACAAAATAAAGAATTTCATATGTTACAGGTTGATAGCAAATTACTTCAACAGCGAAAACGGCTTTTTTTTACTGGGGATTGAACCCAGGACCTTCTGCGTGTGAAGTAGACGTGTTGACGACTCCACTATGAAACCTGTGAAAGCCTGCAAAGTAATGGCATTTAGAGACGAGTTTTGACCACCAGGGGAAAAAAAAAATAATTTGTAGTTCTGTTTGTGATGAAAGCCAAAACATCCCGTCATTCGGCAACAAAGCCGAGAACTTCATATATTGTAGTTGGATAGCGTATTATTTCAACATTAAGAACAGATTGGATTCACTGGGGATTGAACCCAGGACCTTCTGCGTGTTAAGCAGACGTGATGACTAGAGATGAGCGAACTGGTCCCGGTTCGGCTCGAGGCGGTTCGCCGAACGGAGGTCCCGTTCGAGTTCAGTTCGTCGAACGTTCGACGAACCGAACTCGAACGTATAGGCTATAATGGGAGGCAATCACAAACATATAAAAATGCATGATAAATGTACACAAAAAGTTAATAAACATTGCCATAACACTTACCGGTCCTCGCGATCCCTTCTGCACTCTGTCTCCTGCCGCTATTCCATCCGATGATTGCTGAATCCTCCCCGTGACCAGCACTGCCAGCAGAGATGCAGGACCTATCGTGACGTCAAAATAGCCATGTGACCAGTCACGTGGCTATTATCTCATTGGCTACAGACTGGTCACATGACTATGACACGTCATGTAGGACCTGCGAGTGCATCTCTCCGGTACACGGTGCACATATGTGTATCGCCGTGTACCGGCGACATGCTCTAGCACACGGTCGACTCCCCGTTCCGTTAGGGACCGGCTGACACAGCCGGTCATTAACGGAGATCACCGTTGCCATAGCAACGCAGTTAGCGGTGACGTCACCGCTAACCGCGGCTCCGAGAGCACCATTGCTATGGTAACGCGTCTGGCAGCATTACCGCTGTTACCGCTGACAGCCAGCACTGATCACTCACGGAGTGAAGGCTGCACGATTGTAGTGAGCATTGTAGTGAGGATGAGGTTCCCCAGCCCCAAGTGATAAGCTGGTGAACCTCATCCTTCCTCACTACAATCGTCACTACTGCTACACTAGAAAGAAGACAGAAGAGCAGGATCGTGGAGGGCTGACAGGGGGTAATAAAGATGGAGTCTCTAATGTGTCTGTGTATTTATTTCTATTAAAGTATTTTTTCTCTGTGTGGTGTCTTTTTTTTAACCCTTTATTGGAGATTCTTAATGGCCGGGTCAAACGTGCCTGACATTAAGAATCTCTGGCTTAATACTGGCTAGTAAAAAAAAAGCCAGTATTAACTCATGATTACCCAACAAGCCACCCGGCTCCAGGGCTGTTGGAAGAGTTGGATACAGCGCCAGATGATGGTGCTTCTATGAGAGTGCCATTTTCTGGGACGGCTGCGGACTGAAATCCGCAGCAGAGGCGCCCTGAAACCTCGGGCTAACCTGTGCTGTGGATTGCAATCCCCAGCTGCCTAGTTGTACCCGGCTGGACACAAAAATGGGGCGAAGCCCACGTCATTTGTTTTTTAATTATTTCATGAAATAAGTGAAATAATTAAAAAAAAACGGGCTTCCCTATATTTTTGGTTCCCAGCCGGGTACAAATAGGCAACAGGGGGTTGGAGGCAGCCCGTGGCTGCCTGCTGTACCTGGCTAGCATACAAAAATGTGGCGAAGCCCACGTCATTTTTTTGGTGGGCAAAAAAATTCTGCATACAGTCCTGGATGGAAAGAAGAGGGGAGCCAGCACTGCTCATGAATGGCATGCAACAATGAAAAAATAAAAAGTGTAAAATTCACAAATTCATTCCTACTGTAACAATTCAATGAGATTTTTTGCAAATTATTGATCAATGATTTGAGCCCCCCTGCCCCGTCACGGCAAATCTCTATAGGGGGGTCCCTATAGGCATCATTATTTAAGCACCACCTGCCTGAGGCTGTTCCGCCCTTTATCCATGCTTGCTGGTCTGGCACTGTGAGGGCCAGTTCTGACATTGTGCTGGGGTGTGTGGTTCTGCCACACACACTGGCACCTGGGCTGCCTTTATTCGCAGTTGTCAGTCCTTGCAGCATGGGAGCGGTTCTGACATTCCCTGGGTAAGTGGTGTTCTTATATGTCCTGTTCAAGTCATTATATGAGACCTTATGGTACGATATTAATTTATGACATAGTGTAGGAACCCCCCTATAGAGATTTGCCGTGACGGGGCAGGGGGGCTCAAATCATTGATCAATAATTTGCAAAAAATCTCATTGAATTGTTACAGTAGGAATGAATTTGTGAATTTTACACTTTTTATTTTTTCATTGTTGCATGCCATTCATGAGCAGTGCTGGCTCCCCTCTTCTTTGCGTTACTGGTCAGGTGGTTGACTGCCACCATGCCGTGCACGCCCAGTGTGGTTTGCAAATTCCTTCTGTTGCCATCAAAATTCATGTTGGTGCCTGTTCACACACAGCCACCGCCCCCTGGTCCATAGGCATCATTATTTAAGCACCACCTGCCTGAGGCTGTTCCGCCCTTCATCCATGCTTGCTGGTCTGGCACTGTGAGGGCCAGTTCTGACATTGTGCTGGGGTGTGTGGTTCTGCCACACACACTGGCACCTGGGCTGCCTTTATTCGCAGTTGTCAGTCCTTGCAGCATGGGAGCGGTCATTATATGAGACCTTATGGTACGATATTAATTTATGACATAGTGTAGGGACCCCCCTATAGAGATTTGCCGTGACGGGGCAGGGGGGCTCAAATCATTGATCAATAATTTGCAAAAAATCTCATTGAATTGTTACAGTAGGAATGAATTTGTGAATTTTACACTTTTTATTTTTTCATTGTTGCATGCCATTCATGAGCAGTGCTGGCTCCCCTCTTCTTTGAGTCCTGGATGGAGTATGCTGAGCCTTCTAGTTCTGCAGCTGCTGTCTGCTCTTCTCCATACAGACAGACAGCAGCTGCAGAACTACAAGGATCAGCATACTCCATCCAGGACTGTATGCAGAAGTTTTTTGCCCCCTGAAAAAATTATGTGGGCTTCGCCATATTTTTGTATGCTAGCCAGGTACAGGAGGCAGGTACGGCTGCCCCCAACCCCCAGTTGCCTATTTGTACCCGGCTGGGAACCAAAAATAAAGGGAAGCCCTTTTTTATTATTTCATGAATTTCATGAAATAATTAGAAAACAAATGACGTAGGCTTCGCCCCATTTTTGTGTCCAGCCAGGTACAACTAGGCAGCTGGGGATTGGAATCCGCAGCACAGGTTGGCCTGCGCTTTCTGGGCCCCACTGCTGCGAATTGCAGTCTGCAGCCGCCTCAGAAAATGGCATTTTCATAGAAGCGCCATCTTCTGGCGCTGTATCCAACTCTTCCAGCACCTGCCTGCTATACCTGGCTAGCATACAAAAATATGGCGAAGCTCACGTCCTTTTTTTGTAGTTTTTTGGCAAAAAAAATAAAAAATGCTTCCCTGGATTTTCCATTGCCAGTGAAGGTAACACCAAGCAGTGGGGGTTAGCAGCCAGTAGCTGCTTGGATTACCCTTAGCTAGCAATACAAAAAATGCAGCGGGAGCCCATATATATTTTTTTTAATTATAAATTTAAATAACTAAAAATAAAATGGGCTTCCCTGTATTTTGATTGCTGGACATCACAGTGCTGTAAAAATAAATCTTTAAAAAAATGACGTAGCGCTCCGCGGTATTTTTGATTCTCAGCGCAGATAAAGCAGACAGCTATGGGTTGCCACCCCCATCTGCCTGCCGTTACCTTGGTTGGCAATCAAAATACAGGGAAGCCCATTAATTTTTTCTATTTAAAAAATAGTTAAAAAAAAAATGACGTTGGGTCCCCCCATTTTTGATAGCCAGCTAGGGTAAAGCAGACGGCTGTAGCCTGAAAACCACAGCTGGCAGCTTTAGCGTGGTTGGGGATCCCATGTGGAGGTCCCCTCAGGCTCTTTTTTATAATTATTTTATAAATATTAATAATTACACAATAAAAGTAGGGTCCCCCCCAAATCGGATCACCAGCCAAGGTAAAGCGGACAGCTGTGGTCTGGTATTCTCAGGGTGGGAAGGTCCATAGTTATTGGGCCTTCACAGCCTAAAAATAGCAGGCCGCAGGCACCCCAGACGTGGCGCATCCACTAGATGCGCCAATCCTGGCGCTTCACCCCAGCTCATCCCGTGCCCTGGTGCAGTGGCAAACGGGGTAATAAATCGGGTTGATACTAGCTGTAAAGTCACCTGAGATCAAGCCCAGCAGTTTGTGATGTCATGGCGTCTATTAGATACCCAACATCATAAACTGTCAGTACTAACAAAAAAAAAAAATCGACAAAAGAAATTTATTTGAAAAAACAGTCCCCAAAACATTTCCTCTTTCACCAATTTATTGTAAGAAAAAAAATAAAGGGGTCCCACGACGACTCTGGACCGTCTAGAATATGGGGGGGAGACACTCAGGGAACGTATCCCCCATTTTCTAGGAGTGCGGACCCTTCATGTGAGGAGTGTGGGTGCAATGAATCTGCACTCACTCTTCTCGGGTCCACAGCAGCAGAGTCCATGTTGTAATGGTTGCTACCAAAGCTGCAATGCCCTGCTCATGAGGTAAGGGCATGCCTAATCAGGAGAACTACTGTAGAAGAAGCTCTGCTCACTGGTATATAGGTGCTCAGAGGTAATAATAGATAAAATTAGTGAGTAACCTCGGCACTCTAAATCTCCCAGACTAAGTCAGAAAGTCACAACGGATAGTAATGCAAAATCACTCTTTATTGGTTCGTATTAAGAAAAAAAATGTTTTCATAAGCATATATGTTTTTGTCCAAAACAAGTTACAAATGACGTTTCGGCCTGAGCCTTCGTCAGATTGGACTTATCTGCATGTAATCATGAAAAATGACAATAATCAGTATCACATAAGAGTGAGAGAACAATAACATAAACTCGAACAATGTAGAGGTACAATTGGGATGCAGCAAAAAAATTGCAACACAGCAAGAAATGAAACACATGATACAAATGTCATAATACAGTACAAGGACAATATAGTAATGACAAATATGGGGTCAGAGTAGGCTTAGACAGCTCTGGTACGAAAGAGATGTCAATCATAAAGTAACATGTGCAGTAGGTGTAGAGCTACAGTATGCATGGCAGAGCTAATGGGTAGACCGACCATAGAAAAAATGGAGAAAAAGTGGAGAAAAAGTGGAGAAAAAGTGGAGAAAAAGTGGAGAAAAAGTGGAGCACCCTTTGGTGCCTTTCATGTGGCACTAAGGGGTGCTTAGCTTTTTATTTAGCCAAAAAAATGGAAAAAAAAATGACGTAGGGTTCCCCCTAGTTTTGTAGCCAGCTAGGGTAAAGCAGACAGCTGGGGCCTGATATTCTCAGACTAGGGAGGTCCATGGTTATTGGACTCTCCCCAGCCTAAAAATAGCAGGCCGCAGCCGCCCCAGAAGTGGCGCATCCATTAGATGCGCCAATCCTGGTGCTTCGCCCCAGCTCATCCCGCGCCCTGGTGCGGTGGCAAACGGGGTAATATATGGGGTTAATACCAGATGTGTAATGTCACCTGGCATTAAGCCCTGGGGTTGGTGAGGTCAGGCGTCTATCAGATACCCGACATCACCAACCCAGTCAGTAATACAAAAAAATAGACGATAAACACATTTTTATTTGAAAAAACACTCCCCAAAACATTCCCTCTTTAACCAATTTATTAGAATGAAAAACAAATCCAGGTCTGGTGTAATCCAAGGGGTTGCCATGACGATCCACACTGTCCCAGTCAATGAAGAACAGAATGTTCCCCATTGGCTGGGAGAGCAGTGCAGTGACCTGAGCTAACATCAATGGGTCAGCCCAGGTCACTGCAGGGCATGACAAGTGCTGCTGTCAGCGAGGTACATTACCTGCGCTGATCTCCAGCACTGCCGACAGCCCCTGTCACTGAGTTCAATGACCGGAGCCTTCACACCAAGTCTCGCGAGAGGCCCGTGACGTCACCGCTAGTCAGTCTCGGGTCGGAAGCGAGAGGTGATGTGACAAGCGGCGGCCATGGAGGACAGTGACAGCGCTGAGGTCGGGATGGCGGGACTTCATCACCGCAGGTAAGCCGAGCGGGAACATGTGTGTATGTGTGTGTGTGTGTGTGTGTGTGTGTGTGTGTGAGTGTATGTGTACATGCCGCGGGCAGGAGGGGGCGGAGCGAGCTGAGCGGGGAAGTGTGGGCTTCCTGCACGTAACTAGGATAAACATCGGGTTACTAACCAAAGCGCTTTGGTTTGATACCCGATGTTTATCTTGGTTACCAGCTTGTGGCAGGCTGCCAGCGATGGCTCCTGCACACTGTAGCCGTAAAAAGCCCTGCTTTTTACTGCTAGAACCGCTCTCGAACGTTTCTAGAACTATCGAGCTTTTGCAAAAAAGCTCGAGTTCTAGTTCGATCTAGAAAAGCCCCCAAAATCACTCGAGCCCCGAGCTGGAGAACCTCGAACCGCGAACCGCGCTCAACTCTAGTGATGACCACTACTCTATGAAACCTGATGGAAAGCTACTGTGTATTGGCTAGCAGAGCAGAATTGTGACTGACGGGGCCTTTTTATTGCTGAAAGAAAGTATTTTTTGTTAATGAAACATTTACAATTTTTATTACATATTTTACCAGTTTTATTCCTACAAAGGAATTTGCTTAAAAGGAAGTTTACATTGAATGTGTTACTTTTTTCCTTATAGTTTAGTTGTTTGCTTTTGTATTTAAAGGAACTATATATTTTGAAACAAACAGGATTTATATAATATGGGATTATGTTTTCTGCTAAAATGGTCAATAAAAAAGAAACCCAAAATCGTAGTTCTCTTGGTGATAAAAGCCAAAATATATTATCAGTTGGCAACAAAACAAAGAATTTCATATGTTACAGGTTGATAGCAAATTACTTCAACAGCGAAAACGGCTTGTTTTTACTGGGGATTGAACCCAGGAACTTCTGCGTGTGAAGTAGACGTGATGACGACTACACTATGAAACCTGTGAAATCCTGCAAAGTAATGGCATTTAGAGACGAGTTTTGACCGCCAGGGGAAAAAAAAAAAATAATTTGTAGTTCTGTTTGTGATGGAAGCCAAAACATCCCATCATACGGCAACAAAGGCGAGAACTTCATATATTGAAGTTGGATAGCGTATTATTTCAACACTAAGAACAGATTGGTTTCACTGGGGATTGAACCCAGGACCTTCTGCGTGTTAAGCAGACGTGATGACCACTACACTATGAAACCTACCGAAAAGTTACTGTGTATTGGCTAGTAGAGCAGAATTGTGACTGACGGGGCCTTTTTATTGCTGAAGGAAAGTATTTTTGGTTAATGAAACATTTACAATTATTATTACATATTTTACCAGTTTTATTCCTACAAAGGGATTTTGCTTAAATTGAAGTTTATATTGAATGTGTTACTTTTTTCTCCATAGTTTGGACTTTTGCTTTTGTATTTATGGGAACTATATATTTTGAAACAAATAGGATTTTTATAATATGGGATTATGTTTTCTGTTAAAATGGTCAATAAAAAAGAAACCCAAAATCGTAGTTCTCTTTGTGATGGAAGCCAAAATGTATTGTCATTTGGCAACGAAACCAAGAATTTCACATATTACAAGTCGATAGGAAATTACTTCAACACCAAAAACAGATTGGTTTCACTGGGGATTGAACCCAGGACCTTATGCGTGTGAAGCAGACGTGATGACAACTACACTATGAAACCTTTGAAATCCGGCAAAGTAATGGCAATTAGAGATGAGTTTTGACCGCCAGGGGAAAAAAAACAAATTCGTAGCTCTGTTGGTGATGGAAGCTAAAACATCCCGTTATTCGGCAACAAAGCCAAGAACTTTATATACTGCAGGTTGATTGGGGATTATTTCAACAACAAGAACACATGGGTTTCACTGGGGATTGAACCCAGGACCTTCTGCGTGTAAAGCAGACGTGATTTCCACTACACTATGAAACCTTTGAAAGCCTGCAAAGTAATGGCAATTAGAGACGAGTTTTGACCGCCAGGGAAAAAAAAAAGAAATTCGTAGCTCTGTTGGGGATGGAAGCCAAAACATCCCATCATTCAGCAACAAAGCCAAGAACTTCATATATTGTAGTTTAATTGAGTATTATTTCAACACCAAGAACAGATTGGTTTTACTGGGGATTAAACGCAGGACCTTCTGCGTGTTAAGCAGACGTGATGACCACTACTCTATGAAACCTGATGGAAAGTTATTGTGTATTGGCTAACAGAGCAGAATTGTGACTGACGGGGCCTTTTTATTGCTGAAGGAAAGTATTTTTGGGTAATGAAACATTTACAATTTTTATTACATATTTTACCAGTTTTATTCCTACAAAGGGATTTTGCTTAAAAGGAAGTTTATATTGAATGTGTTACTTTTTTCCACATAGTTTAGTTGTTTGCTTTTGTATTTAAAGGAACTATATATTTTGAAACAAACAGGATTTTTATAATATGGGATTATGTTTTCTGCTAAAATGGTCAATAAAAAAGAAACCCAAAATCGTAGTTCTCTTGGTGATGGAAGCCAAAATATATTATCAGTTGGCAACAAAACAAAGAATTTCATATGTTACAGGTTGATAGCAAATTACTTCAACAGCGAAAACGGCTTGTTTTTACTGGGCATTGAACCTAGGACCTTCTGCGTGTGAAGTAGACGTGATGACGACTCCACTATGAAACCTGTGAAATCCTGCAAAGTAATGGCATTTAGAGACGAGTTTTGACCGCCAGGGGAAAAAAAAAAAAAATTGTAGTTCTGTTTGTGATGGAAGCCAAAACATCCCGTCATTCGACAACAAAGCCGAGAACTTCATATATTGGAGTTGGATAGCGTATTATTTCAACACTAAGAACAGATTGGTTTCACTGGGGATTGAACCCAGGACTTTCTGCGTGTTAAACAGACGTGATGACCACTACACTATGAAACCTGACGAAAAGTTACTGTGTATTGGCTAGCAGAGCAGAATTGTGACTGACGGGGCCTTTTTATTGCTGAAGGAAAGTATTTTTGGTTAATGAAACATTTACAATTATTATTACATATTTTACCAGTTTTATTCCTACAAAGGGATTTTGCTTAAATTGAAGTTTATATTGAATGTGTTACTTTTTTCTCCATAGTTTGGTCTTTTGCTTTTGTATTTATGGGAACTATATATTTTGAAACAAATAGGATTTTTATAATATGGGATTATGTTTTCTTCTAAAATGGTCAATAAAAAAGAAACCCAAAATCGTAGATCTCTTGGTGATAAAAGCCAAAATATATTATCAGTTGGCAACAAAACAAAGAATTTCATATGTTACAGGTTGATAGCAAATTACTTCAACAGCGAAAACGGCTTGTTTTTACTGGGGATTGAACCCAGGACCTTCTGCGTGTGAAGTAGACGTGATGACGACTCCACTATGAAACCTGTGAAATCCTGCAAAGTAATGGCATTTAGAGACGAGTTTTGACCGCCAGGGGAAAAAAAACAAATTTGTAGCTCTGTTGGTGATGGAAGCTAAAACATCCCGTTATTCGGCAACAAAGCCAAGAACTTCAAATATTGTAGTTTAATTGAGTATTATTTCAACACCAAGAACAGATTGGTTTTACTGGGGATTGAACGCAGGACCGTCTGCGTGTTAAGCAGACGTGATGACCACTACTCTATGAAACCTGAAGGAAAGTTACGGTGTATTGGCTAGCAGAGCAGAATTGTGACTGACGGGGCCTTTTTATTGCTGAAGGAAAGTATTTTTTGTTAATGAAACATTTACAATTTTTATTACATATTTTACCAGTTTTATTCCTACAAAGGGATTTTGCTTAAAAGGAAGTTTACATTGAATTTGTTACTTTTTTCCACATAGTTTAGTTGTTTGCTTTTGTATTTAAAGGAACTATATATTTTGAAACAAACAGGATTTTTATAATATGGGATTATGTTTTCTGCTAAAATGGTCAATAAAAAAGAAACCCAAAATCGCAGTTCTCTTGGTGATAAAAGCCAAAATATATTATCAGTTGGCAACAAAACAAAGAATTTCATATGTTACAGGTTGATAGCAAATTACTTCAACAGCGAAAACAGCTTCTTTTTACTGGGGATTGAACCCAGGACCTTCTGCGTGTGAAGTAGACGTGATGACGACTCCACTATGAAACCTGTGAAATCCTGCAAAGTAATGGCATTTAGAGACGAGTTTTGACCGCCAGGGGAAAAAAAAATAATAATTTGTAGTTCTGTTTGTGATGGAAGCCAAAACATCCCATCATACGGCAACAAAACCGAGAACTTCATATATTGTGGTTGGCTAGCTATTATTTCAACACTAAGAACAGATTGGTTTCACTGGGGATTGAACCCAGGACCTTCTGCGTGTTAAGCAGACGTGATGACCACTACACTATGAAACCTGACGATAAGTTACTGTGTATTGGCTAGCAGAGCAGAATTGTGACTGACGGGGCCTTTTTATTGCTGAAGGAAAGTATTTTTGGTTAATGAAACATTTACAATTATTATTACATATTTTACCAGTTTTATTCCTACAAAGGGATTTTGCTTAAATTGAAGTTTATATTGAATGTGTTACTTTTTTCTCCATAGTTTGGTCTTTTGCTTTTGTATTTATGGGAATTATATATTTTGAAACAAATAGGATTTTTATAATATGGGATTATGTTTTCTGCTAAAATGGTCAATAAAAAAGAAACCCAAAATCGTAGTTCTCTTTGTGATGGAAGCCAAAATGTATTGTCATTTGGCAACGAAACCAAGAATTTCACATATTACAAGTCGATAGGAAATCACTTCAACACCAAAAACAGATTGGTTTCACTGGGGATTGAACCCAGGACCTTCTGCGTGTGAAGCAGACGTGATGACCACTACACTATGAAACCTTTGAAATCCTGCAAAGTAATGGCAATTAGAGACGAGTTTTGACCACCAGGGGAAAAAAAACAAATTCGTAGCTCTGTTGGTGATGGAAGCTAAAACATCCTGTTATTCGGCAACAAAGCCTAGAACTTCATATACTGCAGGTTGATAGGGGATTATTTCAACACCAAGAACTCATGGGTTTCAATGGGGATTGAACCCAGGACCTTCTGCGTATTAAGCAGACGTGATGACCACTACACTATGAAACCTGACGAAAATTTACTGTGTATTGGCTAGCAGAGCAGAATTGTGACTGACTGGGCCTTTTTATTGCTGAAGGAAAGTATTTTTGGTTAAAGAAACATTTACAATTTTTATTACATATATTACCAGTTTTATTCCAACAAAGGGATTTTGCTTAAATTGAAGTTTATATTCAATGTGTTACTTTTTTTCTAAATAGTTTTGTCTTTTGCTTTTGTATTTATGGGAACTATATATTTTGAAACAAACAGGATTTTTATAATATGGGATTATGTTTTCTGCTAAAATGGTCAATAAAAAAGAAACCCAAAATCGTAGTTCTTTTGGTGATGGAAGCCAAAATATATTATCAGTTGGCAACAAAACCAAGAATTTCATATATTACAGGTGTATAGCATATTAATTCAACAGCGAAAACAGCTTGTTTTTACTGGGGATTGAACCCAGGACCTTCTGCGTGTGAAGCAGACGTGATGAAAACTACACTATGAAACCTTTGAAATCCTGCAAAGTAATGGCAATTAGAGACGGGTTTTGACCGCCAGGGAAAAAAACAACAAATTCGTAGCTCTGTTGGTGATGGAAGCTAAAACATCCCGTTATTCGGCAACAAAGCCAAGAACTTTATATATTGCAGGTTGATATGGAATTATTACAACACCATGAACACATGGGTTTCACTGGGGATTGAACCTAGGCCTTCTGCGCATAAAGCAGACGTGATTTCCACTACACTATGAAACCTTTGAAAGCCTGCAAAGTAATGGCAATTAGAGATGAGTTTTGACCGCCAGGGAAAAAAAACAAAACAAATTCGTAGCTCTGTTGGTGATGGAAGCCAAAACATCCCATCATTCGGCAACAAAGCCAAGAACTTCATATATTGTAGTTTAATTGGGTATTATTTCAACACCAAGAACAGATTGGTTTTACTGGGGATTGAACCCAGGACCTTCTGCATGTAAAGCAGACGTGATGACCACTACTCTATGAAGCCTGATGGAAAGTTACTGTGTATTGGCCAGCAGAGCAGAATTGTGACTGACGGGGCCTTTTTATTGCTGAAGGAAAGTATTTTTGGTTAATGAAACATTTACAATTGTTATTACATATTTTACCAGTTTTATTCCTACAAAGGGATTTTGCTTAAATGGAAGTTTACATTGAATGTGTTACTTATTTCTACATTTTTTAGTCGTTTGCTTTTGTATTTAAAGGAACTATATATTTTGAAACAAACAGGATTTTTATAATATGGGATTATGTTTTCTGCTAAAATGGTCAATAAATTAGAAACCCAAAATCGTAGTTCTCTTGGTGATGGAAGCCAAAATATATTATCAGTTGGCAACAAAACCAAGAATTTCATATATTACAGGTTGATAGCAAAATACTTCAACAGCAAAAACGGCTTGTTTTTACTGGGGATTGAACCCAGTACCTTCTGTGTGTGAAGTAGACGTGATGACCACTCCACTATGAAAACTGTGAAATCCTGCAAAGTAATGGCATTTAGAGACGAGTTTTGACCGCCAGGGGAAAAAAAAAAAATAATTTGTAGTTCTGTTTGTGATGGAAGCCAAAACATCCCATCATTCGGCAACAAAGCCGAGAACTTCATATATTGTAGTTGGATAGCGTATTATTTCAACACTAAGAACAGATTGGTTTCACTGGGGATTGAACCCAGGACCTTCTGCGTGTTATGCAGACGTGATGACCACTACACTGTGAAACTTGATGAAAAGTTACTGTGTATTGGCTAGCAGAGCAGAATTGTGACTGACGGGGCCTTTTTATTGCTGAAGGAAAGTATTTTTGGTTAATGAAACATTTACAATTTGTATTACATATTTTACCAGTTTTATTCCTACTAAAGGATTTTGCTTAAATTGAAGTTTATATTGAATGTGTTACTTTTTTCTCCATAGTTTGGTCTTTTGCTTTTGTATTTATGGGAACTATATATTTTGAAACAAACAGGATTTTTATAATGCAAAAGAAACAGGAGAGCAGATGTGGTTGAAATGCAAAAGAGAATGACAAATTTTATTACATCATAAAAACAGTTTTTAGATGTAGCACAGAAAAATACATATAGGTGCAACAACAGAGGGCACCTTGGCACATAAACAGTTAATCAGAATTAACAAGGCAAGTAGAATACATAAGACAACAAGTATACAGCACAGATGGCAAAAAATACAAAGTTACATGCCAGGTGATACCAGAGAACAATAGCTGGTGTGCAAGATAAGATAAAATTATACAGCACACTGGGTTTGTCAGTATATGCAAGCAATGATACATATCAGTAGCTAAATATATGCAACACTGCTCACCAGCATGCCAGGTGATACCAGAGAACAATAGCTGGTGTGCAAGATAAGATAAAGTTATACAGCACACTGGGTTTGTCAGTATATGGAAACAATGATATATACCAGTGGCTAAAAAAATGTAAACACCGCTCACCAGCAATGATATAAAGTGCCAGATAAGTGCAGGAGCCAGAGACCAAAAGATCCCCCTCAGAAGCAAGATAACGCGCGTTTCAGGTCTTGTTAGTATAACCCTTCATCAGACCGAGGAGGGGTGGTGACTCATCTGTTCCCAGAAGCTTTAATAGACCATATGGTTCATCACATGGATCGGACCGGCCAGTCAGTGCAGGTTTAAGCTGGCACATGCGTGGTCATTGCTAATCCCACTAGCAGATGCGAGTGACGTCAAGCCGAGGAGTGCAGGGGAGAGGGCGAAGGCAACGCCCCCCACGAGCAAAACTCCGCCCTTGAGACATCGCTAAGCATGCCAGGGAGAGAAGAAAGACCAGGCATGTGCACACCACACATACTGGAACATTCAAAGATACAGATATACGGGCTCCCACACAAACAGCAGTATAGGAACGCCAAGGAAAGAGGGCAAAGAAATAATGAAATGGCAGGAATCACAAGAATAACAGTAGTTAGCCCTCGACCAAGCAGTATATAATCCCGGCTGTCATGGGGGAAGCCACCTTGTAATCATAGTCCAGATGCACGATGTATTCAGGTAGTCATATTAACAGAGGCAGTGATCCATAGGGAGCAGAAGATGGAAGCTGCAAAGAAAAGGGCACAAAATGGCATAAAACACTTGCAGCAATAAAATTAGAATATAAAAACAGAGGTAAAAAATTGCATAGGTGGTAAAAAACCATATCTAGCAAAAAAAGGGGGGGGGGAAGGAGGACAGGGGTCTAAAGGAAGGGGGCAAAGCTAAGGGACTCATTCAGACCAGACGGAGCCATAGTACCCAGTAGGGTGATCCATTTGGTTTCTTTTTGGGCGAGGATCTTTTTAAGGTTCCCGCCCCTATTGCCGCCATGTACGACATCTATCCCTATGACACGCAATGATCTCGCATTACATCCGTGATGGTTCCGAAAATGCCTAGGAAGGGTCTTAAGAGTAGAAATATCGGTCACCGTCTTGGCAGCACCAATATCTCTCACATGTTCACGCACTCTCACCCGCAATTCCCTAGAAGTTAAACCTATGTATATCTTAGGGCAACTACATTTAGCATAATAGATAACATAGGAAGTTGCGCATGAGATGTAACACCTAATACCAAATGTCCGACTACCATCTGCGGTGGAAAAGGTCTTACTGCGAGAGACATTGGTGCACGCAAGACAGCGACCGCAGGGAAAACACCCGCGAATAGGATTAGTAGAACCAAAGGGATGGGAAATCACAGGAACGTAATGACTATGTACGAGAAAATCTCGTAGATTTTTGGAACGGCATGCCGTCATTAGAGGATAATCAGAGACCAAATCCCTTAGGGTAGGATCAGATTTTAGTATCGGCCAGTGTTTGTTTAATATGGCACGTATGTTATGCCATTCATGGTTGCACGCAGATATGAATCGAGCCTCTCCTGCCCCCGTATTCGCCTGACTAGATGGCTGCAGAAGCTCCTGTTGATTGGTATTCTTTGCCCTATTGTACCCCTTCTTTATGACACGACGGCTATATCCCCTATTAACTAATCTCGATGTTAGATCATTGGCCTGGGACTGAAAATTATCAGATGTAGAGCATATCCGCCTCATTCTGAGAAATTGCCCAACCGGGATGGCTTGGATGGTACTAACAGGATGAGAAGATGAGGCATGTAAAAGGGAGTTGACCGAGGTAGGCTTCCTAAAGACATTCGTCTGTAGTTGCCGACCACGGTCAACTCCAATCATAATATCCAAAAAATCAATAGACTGTAAATCATATCTAAAAGTGAGCTTAAGGTTCAATGAATTATGGTTTAAAACACCCATAAAGTCCGAGAGCTGCTCCACGGTACCCTGCCACAAAGCAAAAACATCATCAATATATCTTAACCAGCAATGCGCATGGGTAGCGGCCGGCACGCCCTCGTCGCCAAAAATGCCCCTCTCCCAATGGCCGAGGAACATATTAGCGTACGAAGGCGCACAGGCCGCGCCCATCGCAGTGCCTCTGGTCTGTAAATTAAAACCGGTCTTTGAAAATGAAGAAATTGTGTGTCAGGATAAAGTGGAGCAGCTCCAGGATCAGCTCACACAAATGGCCATCACGGTTGGTATTGCTCAGAAAGAAGCGGACTGCCTCCAGACCATCATCATGGTTAATATTGGTATAAAGTGACTCTATGTCCGACGTGACAAGAAGGGTATCAGAATCCACAAAAATCCCGTCGACCCTATTCAGGACGTCCGTCATATCCTTAACATAAGATGGCAATGTTTCCACAAGAGGCCATCAAAAACCTTCTTTGTTATAATTCCTTCATCCAAAGCCCCCTGCAAGATCCGGTATAGCAAATCTGAGAAGGGGAATGTATGTTTAATAGGATTTTTATAATATGGGATTATGTTTTCTGCTAAAATGGTCAATAAAAATGAAACCCAAAATCGTAGTTCTCTTGGTGATGGAAGCCAAAATGTATTGTCATTTGGCAATGAAACCAAGAATTTCATATATTACAAGTCGATAGGAAAATACTTCAACACCAAAAATAGATTGGTTTCACTGGGGTTGAACCCAGGACCTTCTGCGTATGAAGCAGACGTGATGACCTCTACACTATGAAACCTTTGAAATCATGCAAAGTAATGTCAATTAGAGACGAGTTTTCACCGCCAGGGGAAAAAAAACAAATTCGTAGCTCTGTTGGTGATGGAAGCTGAAACATCCCGTCATTCGGCAACAAAGCCAAGAACTTCATATATGGCAGGTTGATAGCACTACACTATGAAACCTGATGGAAAGTTACTGTGTATTGGCTAGCAGAGCAGAATTGTGACTGACGGGGCCTTTTTATTGCTGAAGGAAAGTATTTTTGGTTAATGAAACATTTATAATTTTTATTATATATTTTACCAGTTTTATTCCTACAAAGGGATTTTGCTTAAATTGAAGTTTACATAGAATGTGTTACTTTTTTCTACATAGTTTAGTCGTTTGCTTTTGTATTTAAAGAAACTATATATTTTGAAACAAACAGGATTTTTATAATATGGGATTATGTTTTCTGCTAAAATGGTCAATAAAAAAGAAACCCAAAATCGTAGTTCTCTTGGTGATGGAAGCCAAAATATATTATCAGTTGGCAACAAAACCAAGAATTTCATATATTACAGGTTGATAGCAAATTACTTCAACAGCGATAACGGCAATAACGGCTTGTTTTTACTGGGGATTGAACCCAGGACCTTCTGCGTGTGAAGTAGACGTGATGACGACTCCACTATGAAACCTGTGAAATCCTGCAAAGTAATGGCATTTAGAGACGAGTTTTGACCGCCAGGGGAAAAAAAATAATAATTTGTAGTTCTGTTTGTGATGGAAGCCAAAACATCCCGTCATTCGGCAACAAAGCCGAGAACTTCATATATTGTAGTTGGATAGCGAATTAATTCAACACTAAGAACAGATTGGTTTCACTGGGGATTGAACCCAGGTCCTTCTGCGTGTTAAGCAGACGTGATGACCACTACACTATGAAACCTGATGAAAATTTACTGTGTATTGGCTAGCAGAGCAGAATTGTGACTGACGGGGCCTTTTTATTGCTGAAGGAAAGTATTTTTGGTTAATGAAACTTTTACAATTTTTATTACTTATTTTACCAGTTTTATTCCTACAAAGGGATTTTGCTTAAATTTTAGTTTATATTGAATGTGTTAATTTTTTCTCCATAGTTTGGTCTTTTGCTTTTGTATTTATGGGAACTATATATTTTGAAACAAACAGGATTTTTATAACATGGGATTATGTTTTCTGCTAAAATGGTCAATAAAAAAGAAACCCAAAATCGTAGTTCTCTTGGTGATGGAAGCCAAAATATATTATCAGTTGGCAACAAAACCAAGAATTTCAAATATTACAGGTTGATAGCAAATTACTTCAACAGCGAAAACGGCTTGTTTTTACTGGGGATTGAACCCAGGACCTTCTGCGTGTGAAGTAGACGTGATGACCACTCCACTATGAAAGCTGTGAAATTTAGCAAATTAATGGCATTTAGAGACGAGTTTTGACCGCCAGGGGAAAAAAAAAAAAAAATTTGTAGTTCTGTTTGTGATGGAAGCCAAAACATCCCGTCATTCGGTAACAAAGCCGAGAACTTTATATATTGTAGTTGGATAGCGTATTATTTCAACACTAAGAACAGATTGGTTTCAATGGGGATTGAACCCAGGACCTTCTGCGTGTAAAGCAGACGTGATGACTAGCGTTGAGCGCGGTTCGAGGTTCGTGGTTCTCCAGTTGAAGGCTCAAGTGATTTTGGGGCCTGTTCTAGATCGAACTAGAACTCGAGCTTTTTGCAAAAGCTCGATAGTTCTAGAAACGTTCGAGAACGGTTCTAGCAGCAAAAAAACAGCTAATTCCTAGCTGGCTTTCCGCTGTAATAGTGTAAGTCACTCTGTGGCTCACACTATTGTGACATTTCAGTGTATAGTGTGCGTGAACAGCGCCTTCAGATCACTGCTGTTTGTATATGATCGCCATTTTTTTTTTTTTTTTCTTGTCTTCCTTCCCTAAGCGCGCGCGTCTTGTGGGGCGGTCCAGCATGTCAGCCAATCCCAGACACACACACAGCTAAGTGGACTTTTAGCCAGAGAAGCAAAGGCATGTGTGATAGGATGTCCATGTTACATGTCCCTGCATTATAAAAACGGACATTTTCCTCCAGGACGCCATTATCTCTTCTGCGTCCTTGGTGTCAGACATCACTGGCGCAGCTCCGTTCTGAGTCATATCGCCGATACTGCTGTATGCGCTCCATACACAGCGCTTGACAGCATAGGGATAGCACTTTCCATCAGTCCTTTTAAGGGCTCGTACGGGCAGGGTCAGAGTAAAGGTGACAGGTCCTGCAAACAGCGACAGCGTCTGTGTAGCCAAGGTCAGGGATTTCCTCCCTGCATTTCCCTATTAGGAGGGAATAGAAAGGCAGGCTTCCATTCCTCTACCCAGAGCCCCACAATCCTGGCACTGTACCCTCCTGTCCTCTGCACACTCCAACTCATTATAACTAAGCCATTATACTAGCAAACACTCAGTGTACCTAGTGGCATCCTAAACGTGGCTATTGGACTTTGCTATAGTCCCACTAGTGCAAAGACATTTGCAGCACCTCTACCTGCATTGCACACTCCAACTCATTATAACTAAGCCATTATACTAGCAAACACTCAGTGTACCTAGTGGCATCCTAAACGTGGCTATTGGACTGTTGTCTAGTCACACTAGTGCAAAGACATTTGCAGCACCTCTACCTGCATTGCACACTCCAACTCATTATAACTAAGCCATTATACTAGCAAACACTCAGTGTACCTAGTGGCATCCTAAACGTGGCTATTGGACTGTTGTCTAGTCACACTAGTGCAAAGACATTTGCAGCACCTCTACCTGCATTGCACACTCCAACTCATTATAACTAAGCCATTATACTAGCAAACACTCAGTGTACCTAGTGGCATCCTAAACGTGGCTATTGGACTGTTGTCTAGTCACACTAGTGCAAAGACATTTGCAGCACCTCTACCTGCATTGCACACTCCAACTCATTAAAACTAAGCCCTTATACTAGCAAACACTCAGTGTACCTAGTGGCATCCTAAACGTGGCTATTGGACTGTTGTCTAGTCACACTAGTGCAAAGACATTTGCAGCACCTCTACCTGCATTGCACACTCCAACTCATTATAACTAAGCCATTATACTAGCAAACACTCAGTGTACCTAGTGGCATCCTAAACGTGGCTATTGGACTTTTGTGTAGTCACACTAGTGCAAAGATATTTGCAGCACGTCTGCCTGCATTGCACACTCCAACTTTTTTTAACTAAGCCATTATACTAGCAAACAGTCAGTGTACCTAGTGGCATCCTAAACGTGGCTCTTGGACTTTTGTCTAGTCACACTAGTGCAAAGATATTTGCAGCACGTCTGCCTGCATTGCACACTCAAACTTTTTTTAACTAAGCCATTATACTAGCAAACAGTCAGTGTACCTAGTGGCATCCTAAACGTGACTATTGTACTTTTGTGTAGTCAAACTAGTGGAAAGATATTTGCAGCATGTCTGCCTGCATTGCACACTCCAACTCTTTTTAACTAAGCCATTATACTAGCAAACAGTCAGTGTACCTAGTGGCATCCTAAACGTGGCTATTGGACTTTTGTGTAGTCACACTAGTGCAAAGATATTTGCAGCACGTCTGCCTGCATTGCACACTCCAACTTTTTTTAACTAAGCCATTATACTAGCAAACAGTCAGTGTACCTAGTGGCATCCTAAACGTGGCTATTGGACTTTTGTCTAGTCACACTAGTGCAAAGATATTTGCAGCACGTCTGCCTGCATTGCACACTCCAACTTTTTTTAACTAAGCCATTATACTAGCAAACAGTCAGTGTACCTAGTGGCATCCTAAACGTGGCTATTGGACTTTTGTGTAGTCACACTAGTGCAAAGATATTTGCAGCACGTCTGCCTGCATTGCACACTCCAACTCTTTTTAACTAAGCCATTATACTAGCAAACAGTCAGTGTACCTTGTGGCATCCTAAACGATGCTATTGGACTTTTGTGTAGTCACACTAGTGCAAAGATATTTGCAGCACGTCTGCCTGCATTGCACACTCAAACTTTTTTTAACTAAGCCATTATACTAGCAAACAGTCAGTGTACCTAGTGGCATCCTAAACGTGGCTATTGTACTTTTGTGTAGTCAAACTAGTGGAAAGATATTTGCAGCATGTCTGCCTGCATTGCACACTCCAACTCTTTTTAACTAAGCCATTATACTAGCAAACAGTCAGTGTACCTAGTGGCATCCTAAACGTGGCTATTGGACTTTTGTCTAGTCACACTAGTGCAAAGATATTTGCAGCACGTCTGCCTGCATTGCACACTCCAACTTTTTTTAACTAAGCCATTATACTAGCAAACAGTCAGTGTACCTAGTGGCATCCTAAACGTGGCTATTGGACTTTTGTCTAGTCAAACTAGTGGAAAGATATTTGCAGCACGTCTGCCTGCATTGCACACTCAAACTCATTGTTACTAAGCCATTATACTAGCAAACACTCAGTGTACCTAGTGGCATACAAGAAGTGGCTGTTGTACTCCATTAGTGCCCCACTGGTGCAAATCTATGTGCAGCATCTCTGCATGACACCCTCCTGCTCTGTTTTTAATAAGCTATAATGATAGCAAAAAATACTGCAACTTAGTGGTATACAAAAAATGCCTGTAGGACTCCTTTATTGTGCCACTGGTGCCAAGCAATCTCAAGCACCTCTGCATTCTACCCTCATGCACATTTTGCTATGCTAATTTTATAGCAAACTCTGGGAATTCCTTGCTGCATTTGATCATTAGGAGGGATAGAAAGTGAGGCTTCTTTTACTGTCCTGGTACCCACAGAACACGGCCACTGTACCCATCTGTCCACTTTTGCCACGCTATTTAATTTGCACAAAGAGCTGACTCTTTTTCTGCCTTCCTAAAATTGTCTGGAATACTAAGTTAGTGTTCCTTTGCTGCCAAGCAAGGTACAACACATGTGCATTGTACACTCCTTTCCATTTCTGGAATGCAATTATTAACTGCAGGTAGTCCAGGCAATCTGTGACGAAGGTGCAGGCGTGGATATAATGTAGCCTGCATCCAATGATGGTTCTCTCGATGTCTGACAGCTCAACAATACGTTCTGTTTCCACTTCCAACACAAGTGATGACCTGCCAATCACACTCCCTGTTGCGGGTTAAGGAGTGGAAGTTCTGTGTGAAAAACCATGTGTGACTGCTGTCCCCACAGTCACAGAGGATGAAGAGCACGCAGATGCACTTGATGGGGCAGGCGGTGGTTGCACAGGCACGCTAGGCCGCATTGTAGCACAGTGAAATTCACATTGCGACTTATGCTTCATTTTAAGTTGTGTATAGGGTGGGCACCCCAGTATGCAGCAAAACCAGGCAAAAGGAAAAGGACTCTAGGCAGTTGGGTTGATAAATGATTTTTTAACTTTACCAAAACAAACAATAAGAACCATGCATACAATTAAAATAATTGAACAATCTATTCTGTTGCCTACTACCTGCTAATCCCTCTGTGTAGCAGTAATTGTGTGTTTGTGCGTGTGTGTGTGTGTGTGTGTGTGTGCGAACACGACTTACCAGTGGCGCATCACAAGAGCTTACAAGTTATCTACCTAAACATACACAAAACACATGACCCCCCCCTGAATACCCTTGTTAGCTGAAGCCTCACAGATATTGCAGATGATAACAGTGTGAATGCAAACCACACAGCTCTGCAACACAATCATGGAAATCTTGAAAAGCAACAGTCAATGCAAACATGTGTTGCTGTCCCTCTATGATTTAAACTGTACGTGACAATTTGACAGTGCAGAGGCAGCAAGTCTTATTGTCTATATAGTCGGCCTACCCAGAACAGATATGTGTTTTGCTAATAAAACAAAGTGTTGCGTGCCCGCATTATTGTCTGGGCACAGCCTACCGTACCCGGGTACTGTGATGTCCAGTGATGGCCAGAAATACAGACTTTACGCTCCTCTCACGGTAAACAGTATAGACAGCACCGTAAGAATGTTGGTCTGTGGCACAGGATGCTGCTCACTGACGTTACAGTGCTCATCATCAAAGTACAACACAACTCCCCTCACAATTGAACGAAGTGTTTCCGCGGTGGCTCCTTGCTGTAACACACACCTTTAGCTTTTCCTTTTGTTCATAGACAGCATCTCCAAGTCCACACCCGAAGAGCAATTTTATATTGCTATAGTGACCAAAGGCAGATCCAAAAACACAGCAGCCCCTTGTGTGTAGTCTGCAACAATGCATGCAATGAACGGCAAATAAGCATATTGCGTTGACAGTTGCTAAAGCTGAGCAATACACCTTCACGCTGTCAATTCATATCCATGTGATACTTCATGGAGGAAGTACTCAAAAGTGTGAGTTTTTGCCTTCTACTTACAGATTGTTGACAAATCTTACAGATTACATGACTTTGGTGATCCTTTGCGATGTCCAAAAATTCACAGGCTAGGAAAGGCTTACAGCTCATGCGACCTACATAGCCAACACGACATCTGCTCACAGTCAAAGTTGTGGTCCAGGATTCAGTTGTTGAAGTGCTTCCAGTACTTTGTCTCTGGCCAGGAAGACGCAACGTAACCTCGTCGTCAGTAGCATCCTCCTCCACCTCCTTTGCTGACCTCATCGACTGGCTGACTTTGGTTTGACAGTAAGTGTTGTCTCCAACCTCATCAATAACCCTGTGTGTTTTCATTCCCCTCGTCCTGAGTCCTCCGAGACAACCTCTTCCTGCCCTGACCGAATAGTAAAGTTGTCCTTCCAATCAGGTATCTGTGCTCCTCATCATGTTCCCCATTGTCTCCACCAGGAGGATTTAATTTTTGGAAATGAGGGTGTAGATTAGGCACAGCACCTTCTTCATCGGGGCCTGGATCCCAGTCATAAAGCTTCAGGCTATCTGCGCAGATCATTTTCCCTGTCTCATGGAACTCGCTACCTCAACACGTTAGATTATATGCTACACACGCAAGCTTCAAACTGAATCTGAAAACTCATCTGTTCAGAAATGACTATAACCTTCAATGACACCACCACCATACGTACTTGACGCTCAACCTAAACAACTCCTACTGTCTCCTCCCAAAAATCCTTTAGAATGTAATCCCGCAAGGGCAGGGCCCTCTTCCCTCTGTACCAGTCTGTCTATAGTTACTTGTATATGTATTCTGTATATAACCCCCTTCTCATGTACAGCACCACGGAATCAATGGTGCTCTATAAATCAATAATAATAAAAATAATAATAACTTCCTTGTCTGTACTCATTGCAGCTTTGGAGCAGACCTCTGATTCCCAGGCTATAGTGCGACTGAACAGCTATGCAAACTCAGCAGGGCTGGTGGAAACTTGAGAGCTGTTAGGAAGCAAGTGCGATTGGATTGACACCACAGAGGAATGGAGTATTTGGGATCTTTAAATTGGGGTGGAGGAGAGGCCACTTTATGGAGCAATTCAGATCCATTGAAGCAGCTGCTGATTTGGCCTCATCTACATTTGTTAGCGATGGTCGTGTCCATGAAAAAAGGGATCATATCAGATTATCCATGGGAAGAAGTACACCTGTTCTTTTTGATGTTATTTGTTGTTACAAAACGGTGACGCCTTAAACGCAAGCAGCCTGCTGCGGTTTCAGTTGCGCCCAGGCATCAGCTGCCATGTAGGCCTGTGCCTCGGGTTGTCCAGCTGGCTGCTTTCTCCTCCACGTCTAAGTGTGGAGAGGCAGCTAGTGCGCATGCGTGTGCCGATTTACCACAGCTGCAGCCTAACTCCAGTGTTTCGCCTAGTGAGTATGCTCAGCCTGACTGTGCCATTCCTGAGGCTAAGTCTTCATTTCGGGCTACAGCGCATGCTCCCACGCTTAGTGCGAAAAGCCTCTTTGCACAGGTACTTGCACTCCGTGCCGGGTCTAAGTCCTGTGTTGTGCCTAGACACCATGCTAAAGCTGATAGTCTTTTATCAGAGACTGTATTTCATGCAACTGACCATGGTCAGGCACTTACTGCATCAGAAACTAGGTCCGGTAATGAACTCTTTGGCCCTGCCCCTGATGTGGGGGGCCCATTTAGACCACAGGGCATCAGGTGTCCTGACGATGTGGCCAGGACACTCCCAAATGGCTTGCAGAGGCCCGCCCCTATGACTTGTCACCGCATTATTGATGGTCAGACGATGACTGGTGAGGTGTTTGGGTCATGGCAGCCATGAGGTCATCATTGAAGTTGCGGTTCCAAATAGGACGCTAGTTATGCCACTCATGACGTGTCACTCTACTTTTGTCTCCAGGAGGTGCATTGTGGTTCACCCTGGTTTGGGGCGGACCCAGGTTATAAAAGGGGCTGGAGCCAACAAGGAGGTGCGCAGTCTTCTATTATGCTCCGAAAGAGCACACCTCCATGTGTTGAACCCATTGCGGCTTTAGGCCACAGGTAGGCAGGGATAGGGTGTCGATGCAGGCCACCACCACAGTTGGTAACGCAGAACGGTTAAGACCAGCTCCTGTCCTACCAGTCCTGCTTGTGCAGCCCAGTGGCTTTAACAGGCCTGCTGCTGCTGATGCGCCTGCTGTCCACAGGTGTGCCCCTACGCACACGGTCAGCGTACTCAATGGCCACTGTGTTGTTAACAGGGAGTTCCTGGGCTGGGTGGGCATGTGGACCCTGTGACGCTAACAGGGCTCCCAGTCTCCAGATCCGAATGGCGTCTAACTCGGTTCAGGCTACTATTAGTTTCATAGCCACACAGCTCTGTATCCTCCACCAAACCTTCCAGTTGCCAACCTCTCCTTTTCCAACTGGGAGCACGGTGGACACTGACTGCTGATTGGGATATATACCTTTCTCTTTCTTTTCTTATTAATTTTCGTTATATAGCGGTAACATAGTATATACCACTTTATCCAAATCTGCCAGTCCCACTGTAACAGATGGTGTTTCTTCAGCAAATGTTACTGTTGCTTAACCACCAAATCCACGGACCAAAACTTTTTTCCCCTTTCCAACACACCTGTTCCCCTTTCCACCAGCATCGGTCCTTTTTCAACTCATTTTGGTATATGACCAAAAGTGCAACTCTGCTGGGACACCGTACTCAACGCCATCTCAGCACAGCAGCCAGCCCTCGGTCCCTCAGATGTGGACAAGTAAAAGACCATTTCCTCCTATCCATGACAAAGCGTTGAGATTCACTCTGTGCAGCACTGGTGTTTAATGGAAAAGCAGATCTAAGATTGCGTACCACATTCTGCAGATACTCCTGTATACGTGCGTCCATTTCGATGGCAGGAATTATTTCGCCAAATTTTGTCTTGTACCGGGGATCTAACAGTGTGGCAACCCAGTATTCTGGATTACTTTGAATTCGTACAATCCGAGGGTCATGTTGTAGGTAGTGCAGCAAGAAGGCGCTCATGTGTCTTGTGCATCCAGGAGGACCAAGTCCTTGGTGTGTTGGTGGCAGAGAGGTGAGAATCGTGCCTCCTTCCTCTGCCCTCTCCCCACAACCTCGCACAACCGAAATGTGAGCAAGCTCTCACTCATCTGCTGAGTCTTCCATGCCCATCGCCAGTTCGTCCTCCATTTCTTCATGGGCTCCTGCACCTTCCTCAACACTTTTTGCTGATACTATGCGCCCTTGTTAATCCCTCTCCCTCACCATGACTGCCGCATAGGTGCCGCTGACCATCTGGACCTCGTAGATCTTGTTATCCCTTCCGCATATGACTCCTCCTGTACTTCCTCCCCTTCCTCTTGTCCCAACACCTGACTCCGAATAATAATTACAGTGTGCTCCATCATGTAGATGACCAGAATTTTCACGCTGAGAATGACATTGCCAGTGCTAAACATCTTCGTCGACATTTGTAAACTGTGTAGCAGGGTGCATAGGTCCTTGATCTGACACCACTCCAGCAGCATGATCTGCACCACCTCTGGATCAAGTTATCCCAGGCTATATGTCATAACGTATTGCAGCAGGGTTCGGCGGTGCTGCCACAAACGCTGCAACATGTGCAGATTCAAATTCCTGCGTGTGGGCACATCGCATTTCAGGCGTTTAACCACCAGACCTAAAGACTTCTGTAGTGACGATAGTTGTTGAGCTGCTGTGTGCGCACGATGGAAGTGAGCACATAGCGAGCGTGCCCGCTGCACAAGGCCATGTAGGCCGGGATGGTGTTTTAAAAATTGCTGGAGAATTAGGTTCAACACGTGAGCCATACAAGGCACGTGTGTCACATTGCCCTGACGATGGCCCGCAGCCAGGTTTGCATCATTGCCGCACACGGCTGTTAAGTCACCAACGGAGTACGCTCCGTCAATTTGTACTCCGGTCGCCAGGTGACAACGTGTTCCTTTCATGCATAGTGCTGATGATGGGAGAGGAGTCGATGCCAGCGGCGCAGGTGGACGCAGGTTATGCTCACCCACTGGGCTGCATTACCTTGACAGATGCAGAATCTCTGGCTGAATGTAGCTGGTGGGTATCTCACAGATGAAATACCATCATTCAGCTACAACCAATGGGAAGACACCACACCTTTTTTTTTATGCCCATCTTGTCTGCAGACCACTGCCAGACATAGCTATGAACCTCTGGTTAATTTTACCCCCAGTTCAGTTTTATGATTTTGTGTGCTTGTTACCTGACTACTTTTCCTGCTTGCTGTTTATGTACCTTGTTGGCCGATCCGCATTTCACCTCTGCTTGTTTTCTGATTAAGTCCTGGCCGTCCCATTCTGTTCCTGTTCCTCAATTAATGTTTTGACCCTGCCAGTCTACTATTCTCTGGAACTGCAGCGTTCCACAGGTATTAATCACCTTGGGCCCTGTGTAATTCCTAATCCCTGTATAGGGGTTAAAGGGTTTCAGGGTTCTAGGGGTCCTGCTTGGTGAGTGGCTTCCCTCTAGCCTATCATTTACAGCCCATCTGAGTGTGTGGATCAAGGAAGGCATTACACCGTGCTCTCTGCAGAAGGCCATGTGGGCCAGGATAGTGCTTTAAAAATTGCTGGACAACCAGGTTCAACACGTGAACCACACAAGGCATGTGTGTCACATTGTCACAGCGAAGGGCCGCACCCATGTTTGCATCATTGTCGCACCCGGCCTTCCCTGGCTGCTGGTTGAGTGGAGACAACCATTGATGAAACTCGGTCTCCAGAGCTAACCGTCCACAACTTCTCAGCGGTGTGACTCACATTTCCCATACATTTCAAAGTAAACCTTTGACCGCCTGATGGCATTGAGCTCTGCTGCCAGCATAGTAAGCAGGTGTGTGGTATTCCTTGTGCACAGTTACAAGGAAGGGTGGCCTGACCACACAGGGTTTGTGCCAAGGTGGAGGACCCACACGAGGTTGAAGAGGCAGAAGCAGTGTATTAACTTCTACATACAGAAGAAGGATTGAAACAACTCGTGGGGACGGCAAGACTTGTACAGCAGACCCTTCTCCATCTCTCCCCACAGTAACCCATTGCCCAGTCAGCGACATGTAACGCCCCTGTCCATGCTTACTGGGCCAATTATCTGTGGTGAAATGCACCCTGTCACACAGAGTTTCTCAAGGAATCATTGCTGTTTAGTGCGACATGCTGGTGTAGCGCGTGCACGCCTTTGTTGGAGAAGGAGTGGCGCCTGGGCATCGGCTCTTGGGGCACTGCGATGGGCATAAGGTCTCAAAAATCATCGGTTAAAAAGGTTGGAAAGGCAGCATTTTGGTAGCCAACAGTTTCCAGATGCTGAAAGTCAACCTCTAAGCCATGTCATGCCCTTCTAAAAGCATGTAAAACACAGCGAGGGGACTCCAACCACAGTCTCCCTCGTTGCCACTAACTGTGCCACACACACCCCACTTGACTGGCATCGGTTGAGCCCCCTTTTGAAAAAGAAAAAGATGCTTTGCATGAAGCACTCTCAAAAATACGCGTGCCTTTCCCGTCCCCTGGCTGACCCAGGGGAAGAAAAATCCTCTGAGAGCCATGACTTGTTCATCTTGGTTCTTTTAGAAACACAGCGAGGGGACTCCAACCACAGTCTCCCTCGTTGCCACTAAGTGGGCCACACACACCCCACTTGACTGGCATCGGTTGACCCGCATTTTCAAGATGAAAAAGATGCTTTGCATGAAGCACTCTCAAAAATACGCGTGCCTTTCCCGTCCCCTGGCTGACCCAGGGGAAGAAAAGTCCTCTGAGAGCCATGACTTGTTCATCTTGGTTCTTTTAGAAACACAGCGAGGGGACTCCAACCACAGTCTCCCTCGTTGCCACTAACTGGGCCACACATACCCCACTTGACTGGCATCGGTTGAGCCCCCTTTTGAAAAAGAAAAAGATGCTTTGCATGAAGCACTCTCAAAAATACACGTGCCTTTCCCGTCCCCTGGCTGACCCAAGGGAAGAAAAGTCCTCTGAGAGCCATGACTTGTTCATCTTGGTTCTTTTAGAAACACAGCGAGGGGACTCCAACCACAGTCTCCCTCGTTTCCACTAACTGGGCCACACACACCCCACTTGACTGGCATCGGTTGAGCCCCCTTTTGAAAAAGAAAAAGATGCTTTGCATGAAGCACTCTCAAAAATACGCGTGCCTTTCCCGTCCCCTGGCTGACCCAGGGGAAGAAAAGTCCTCTGAGAGCCATGACTTGTTCATCTTGGTTCTTTTAGAAACACAGCGAGGGGACTCCAACCACAGTCTCCTTCGTTGCCACTAATTGGGCCACACACACCCCACTTGACTGGCATCACTTGACCCCCCTTTTGAAAAAGAAAAATATGCTTTTCATGAAGCACTCTCAAAAATACGCGTGCCTTTCCTGTCCCCTGGCTGACCCAGGGGAAGAAAAGTCCTCTGAGAGCCATGTCCACATTGTCAGTGGACAGACACGTGTTCTTATCTACCAGCAGACCCCCAGCAGCACTGAAGACAGGTTCCGAGAGAACGCTGGCTGCAGGACACGACAAGATCCCCAAGGCGTACGTGGCGAGCTCAGGCAATTTATCCAGATTGGAAGCCTAAAATGAGCAGGGCTCAAGTTGTACAATAATGGAATCGATGTTTCCTTGCATATACTCATATATCTGTGTGTCCTCCTCTCTTTCCTTGTCCAGCTCTTTTGTTTTCACATGAGTATATGTCCTTGTCACTTTCCCATGTGTTTGAGTTGTTTGTCACCTTTTGGACACCTTTGAGGGTGTTGTCATGTGTTTGTGAACGCCTGCCATTGTTTCCTATGCAGTTCGAGTTCGGTTCGTCGAGCGTTCGACGAACCGAACTCGAACAGGACTTCCGTTCGGCGAACCGACCTCGAGCTGAACCGGGACCGGTTCGCTCATCTCTAGTGATGACCACTACACTATGAAACCTGACGAAAAATTTACTGTGTATTGGCTAGCAGAGCAGAATTGTGACTGACGGGGCCTTTTTATTGCTGAAGGAAAGTATTTTTGGTTAATGAAACATTTATAATTTTTATTATATATTTTACCAGTTTTATTCCTACAAAGGGATTTTGCTTAAATTGAAGTTTACATTGAATGTGTTACTTTTTTCTACATAGTTTAGTCGTTTGCTTTTGTATTTAAAGAAACTATATATTTTGAAACAAACAGGATTTTTATAATATGGGATTATGTTTTCTGCTAAAATGGTCAATTAAAAAGAAACCTAAAATCGTAGTTCTCTTGGTGATGGAAGCCAAAATATATTATCAGTTGTCAACAAAACCAAGAATTTCATATATTACAGGTTGACAGCAAATTACTTCAACAGCGATAACAGCTTGTTCTTACTGTGGATTGAACCCAGGACCTTCTGCATGTGAAGTTGACGTGATGACCACTACACTATGAAACCTTTGAAATCCTGCAAAGTAATGGCAATTAGAGACGAGTTTTGACCGCCAGGGGAAAAAAAACAAATTTGTAGCTCTGTTAGTGATGGAAGCTAAAACATCCCGTCATCCTGCAACAAAGCCAAGAACATCATATACTGCAGGTTGATAGGGTTTTATTTCAACACCATGAACAGATAGGTTTTACTGGGGATTCAACCTAGGACCTTCTGTGTGTTAAGCAGACGTGATGAACACTACACTATGAAACCTGATGATAAGTTACTGTGTATTGGCTAGCAGAGCAGAATTGTGACTGACGGGGCCTTTTTATTGCTGAAGGAAAGTATTTTTGGTTAATGAAACATTTACAATTATTATTACATATTTTACCAGTTTTATTCCTACAAAGGGATTTTGCTTAAATTGAAGTTTACATTGAATGTGTTATTTTTTCTACATAGTTTAGTCGTTTGCTTTTGTATTTATGGGAACTATATATTTTAAAACAAATAGGATTTTTATAATATGGGATTATGTTTTCTGCTAAAATGTTCAATAAAAAAGAAACCCAAAATCGTAGTTCTCTTTGTGATGGAAGCCAAAATGTATTGTCATTTGGCAACGAAACCAAGAATTTCACATATTACAAGTCGATAGGAAATTACTTCAACACCAAAACAGATTGGTTTCACTGGGGATTGAACCCAGGACCTTCTGCGTGTGAAGCAGACGTGATAAAAACTACACTATGAAACCTTTGAAATCCTGCAAAGTAATGGCAATTAGAGACGAGTTTTGACCGCCAGGGAAAAAAAAAACAAATTCGTAGCTCTGTTGGTGATGGAAGCCAAAACATCCCATCATTCGGCAACAAAGCCAAGAACTTCATAGATTGTAGTTTAATTGGGTATTATTTCAACACCAAGAACAGATTGGTTTTACTGGGGATTGAACAGAGGACCTTCTACGTGTTAAGCAGACGTGATGACCACTACTCTATGAAACCTGATGGAAAGTTACTGTGTATTGGCTAGCAGAGCAGAATTGTGACTGACGGGCCTTTTTATTGCTGAAGGAAAGTATTTTTGGTTAATGAAACATTTACAATTTTTATTACATATTTTACCAGTTTTATTCCTACATAGGGATTTTGCTTAAATGGAAGTTTACATTGAATGTGTTACTTTTTTCTACATAGTTTAGTCGTTTGCTTTTGTATTTAAAGGAACTATATATTTTGAAACAAACAGGATTTTTATAATATGGGATTATGTTTTCTGCTAAAATGGTCAATAAAAAAGAAACCCAAAATCGTAGTTCTCTTGGTGATGGAAGCCAAAATATATTATCAGTTGGCAACAAAACCAAGAATTTCATATATTACAGGTTGATAGCAAGTTACTTCAACAGTAAAAACGGCTCGTTTTTACTGGGGATTGAACCCAGGACCTTCTGCGTGTGAAGTAGACGTGATGACCACTCCACTATGAAAGCTGTGAAACCCTGCAAAGTAATGGCATATGGAGACGAGTTTTGACCGCCAGGGGAAAAAAAAAAATAATAATTTGTAGTTCTGTTTGTGATGGAAGCCAAAACATCCCATCATTCGGCAACAAAGCCGAGAACTTCATATATTGTAGTTGGATAGCGTATTATTTCAACACTGAGAACAGATTGGTTTCACTGGGGATTGAATCCAGGACCTTCTGCGTGTTAAGCAGACGTGATGACCACTACACTGTGAAACCTGACGAAAAGTTACTGTGTATTGGCTAGCAGAGCAGAATTGTGACTGACGGGGCCTTTTTATTGCTGAAGGAAAGTATTTTTGGTTAATGAAACATTTACAATTTTTATTATATATTTTACTAGTTTTATTCCTACAAAGGGATTTTGCTTAAATTGAAGTTTTTATTGAATGTGTTACTTTTTTCTACATAGCTTAGTCGTTTGCTTTTGTATTTATGGGAACTATATATTTTAAAACAAATAGGATTTTTATAATATGGGATTATGTTTTCTGCTAAAATGGTCAATAAAAAAGAAACCCAAAATCGTAGTTCTCTTTGTGATGGAAGCCAAAATGTATTGTCATTTGGCAACGAAACCAAGAATTTCACATATTACAAGTCGATAGGAAATTACTTCAACACCAAAAACAGATTGGTTTCACTAGGAAATGAACCCAGGACCTTCTGCGTGTGAAGTAGACGTGATGACCACTACACTATGAAACCTTTGATATCCTGCAAAGTAATGGCAATTAGAGACGAGTTTTGACCGCCAGGGGAAAAAAAACAAATTCGTAGCTCTGTTGGTGATGGAAGCTAAAACATCTCGTTATTCGGCAACAAAGCCAACAACTTCAAATATTGCAGGCTGATAGGATATTATTTCAACACCAAGAACACATGGGTTTCACTGGGGATTGAACCCAGGACCTTCTGCGTGTAAAGCAGACGTGATTTCCACTACACTATGAAACCTGATTGAAAGTTACTGTGTATTGGTTAGCAGAGCAGAATTGTGACTGATGGGGCCTTTTTATTGCTGAAGGAAAGTATTTTTGGTTAATGAAACATTTACAATTGTTATTACATATTTTACCAGTTTTATTCCTACAAAGGGAATTTGCTTAAATTGAAGTTTATATTGAATGTGTTACTTTTTTCTCCATAGTTTGGTCTTTTGCTTTTGTATTTATGGGAACTATATATTTTGAAACAAACAGGATTTTTATAATATGGGATTATGTTTTCTGCTAAAATGGTCAATAAAAAAGAAACCCAAAATCGTAGTTCTCTTGGTGATGGAAGCCAAAATATATTATCAGTTGGCAACAAAACAAAGAATTTCATATGTTACAGGTTGATAGAAAATTACTTCAACAGCGAAATCGGCATGTTTTTACTGGGGATTGAACCCAGGACCTTCTGCGTGTGAAGTAGACGTGATGACGACTCCACTATGAAACCTGTGAAATCCTGCAAAGTAATGGCATTTAGAGACGAGTTTTGACCGCCAGGGGAAAAAAAAAATAGTTTGTAGTTCTGTTTGTGATGGAAGCCAAAACATTCCATCATTCGGCAACAATGCCGAGAACTTCATATATTGTACTTGGATAGCTTATTATTTCAACACTAAGAACAGATTGGTTTCACTGGGGATTGAACCCAGGACCTTCTGCGTGTTAAGCAGACGTGATGACTACTACACTATGAAACCTGACGAAATGTTACTGTGTATTGGCTAGCAGAGCAGAACTGTGACTGACGGGGCCTTTTTATTGCTGAAGGAAAGTATTTTTGGTTAATGAAACATTTACAATTATTATTACATATTTTACCAGTTTTATTCCTAGAAAGAGATTTGCTTAAATTGAAGTTTATATTGAATGTGTTACTTTTTTCTCCATAGTTTGGTCTTTTGCTTTTGTATTTATGGGAACTATATATTTTGAAACAAATAGGATTTTTATAATATGGGATTATGTTTTCTGCTAAAATGGTCAATAAAAAAGAAACCCAAAATCGTAGTTCTCTTTGTGATGGAAGCCAAAATGTATTGTCATTCGGCAACGAAACCAAGAATTTCACATATTACAAGTCGATAGGAAATTACTTCAACACCAAACACAGATTGGTTTCACTGGGGATTGAACCCAGGAACTTTTGCGTGTGAAGCAGACGTGATGACCACTACACTATGAAACCTTTGAAATTCTGCAAAGTAATGGCAATTAGAGACGAGTTTTGACCGCCAGGGAAAAAAAAACAAATTCGTAGCTCTTTTGGTGATGGAAGCTAAAACATCCCGTTATTCGGCAACAAAGCCAAGAACTTTATATACTGCAGGTTGATAGGGGATTATTTCAACACCGAGAACACATGGGTTTCACTGGGGATTGAACCCAGGACCTTCTGCGTGTAAAGCAGCCGTGATTTCCACTACACTATGAAACCTTTGAAAGCCTGCAAAGTAATGGCAATTAGAGACGAGTTTTAACCGCCAGGGAAAAAAAAAACAAATTCGTAGCTCTGTTGGGGATGGAAGCCAAAACATCCCATCATTCGGCAACAAAGCCAAGAACTTCATATATTGTAGTTTAATTGAGTATTATTTCAACACCAAAAACAGATTGGTTTTACTGGGGATTGAACGCAGGACCTTCTGCGTGTTAAGCAGACGTGATGACCACTACCCTATGAATCCTGATGGAAAGTTACTGTGTATTGGCTAGCAGAGCAGAATTGTGACTGACGGGGCCTTTTTATTGCTGAAGGAAAGTATTTTTGGTTAATGAAACATTTACAATTTTTATTACATTTTTAACCAGTTTTATTCCTACAAAGGGATTTTGCTTAAAAGGAAGTTTACATTGAATGTGTTACTTTTTTCCACATAGTTTAGTTGTTTGCTTTTGTATTTAAAGGAACTATATATTTTGAAACAAACAGGATTTTTATAATATGGGATTATGTTTTCTGCTAAAATGGTCAATAAAAAAGAAACCCAAAATCGTAGTTCTCTTGGTGATGGAAGCCAAAATATATTATCAGTTGGCAACAAAACAAAGAATTTCATATGTTACAGGTTGATAGCAAATTACTTCAACAGCGAAAACGGCTTGTTTTTACTGGGGATTGAACCCAGGTCCTTCTGCGTGTGAAGTAGACGTGATGACGACTCCACTATGAAACCTGTGAAATCCTGCAAAGTAATGGCATTTAGAGACGAGTTTTGACCGCCAGGGGAAAAAAAAAAATAATTTGTAGTTCTGTTTGTGATGGAAGCCAAAACATCCCGTCATTCGGCAACAAAGCCGAGAACTTCATATTTTGGAGTTAGATAGCGAATTATTTCAACACTAAGAACAGATTGGTTTCACTGGGGATTGAAACCAGGACCTTCTGCGTGTTAAGCAGACGTGATGACCATTACACTATGAAACCTGACGAAAAGTTACTGTGTATTGGCTAGCAGAGCAGAATTGTGACTGACGGGGCCTTTTTATTGCTGAAGGAAAGTATTTTTGGTTAATGAAACATTTACAATTATTATTACATATTTTACCAGTTTTATTCCTAGAAAGGGATTTGCTTAAATTGAAGTTTATATTGAATGTGTTACTTTTTTCTCCATAATTTGGTCTTTTGCTTTTGTATTTATGGGAACTATATATTTTGAAACAAATAGGATTTTTATAATATGGGATTATGTTTTCTGCTAAAATGGTCAATAAAAAAGAAACCCAAAATCGTAGTTCTCTTTGTGATGGAAGCCAAAATGTATTGTCATTTGGCAACGAAACCAAGAATTTCACATATTACAAGTCGATAGGAAATTACTTCAACACCAAAAACACATGGGTTTCACTGGGGATTGAACCCAGGACCTTCTGCGTGTAAAGCAGACGTGATTTCCACTACACTATGAAACCTTTGAAAGCTTGCAAAGTAATGGCAATTAGAGACGAGTTTTGACCGCCAGGAAAAACAAAACAAATTCGTAGCTCTGTTGGGGATGGAAGCCAAAACATCCCATCATTCGGCAACAAAGCCAAGAACTTCATATATTGTAGTTTAATTGAGTATTATTTCAACACCAAGAACAGATTGGTTTTACTGGGGATTGAACGCAGGACCTTCTGCATGTTAAGCAGACGTGATGACCACTATTCTAGGAAACCTGATGGAAAGTTACTGTGTATTGGCTAGCAGAGCAGAATTGTGACTGACGGGGCCTTTTTATTGCTGAAGGAAAGTATTTTTGGTTAATCAAACATTTACAATTTTTATTACATATTTTACCAGTTTTATTCCTACAAAGGGATTTTGCTTAAAAGGAAGTTTACATTGAATGTGTTACTTTTTTCCACATAGTTTAGTTGTTTGCTTTTGTATTTAAAGGAACTATATATTTTGAAACAAACAGGATTTTTATAATATGGGATTATGTTTTCTGCTAAAATGGTCAATAAAAAAGAAACCCAAAATCGTAGTTCTCTTGGTGATGGAAGCCAAAATATATTATCAGTTGGCAACAAAAAAAAGAATTTCATATGTTACAGGTTGATAGCAAATTACTTCAACAGCGAAAATGGCTTATTTTTACTGGGGATTGAACGCAGGACCTTCTGCGTTTGAAGTAGACGTGATGACCACTCCACTATGAAACCTGTGAAATCCTGCAAAGTAATGGCATTTAGAGACAAGTTTTGACCGCCAGGGGAAAAAAAATAATAATTTGTAGTTCTGTTTGTGATGGAAGCCAAAACATACCGTCATTCGGCAACAATGCCGAGAACTTCATATATTGTAGTTGGATAGCTTATTATTTCAACACTAAGAACAGATTGGTTTCACTGGGGATTGAACCCAGGACCTTCTGCGTGTTAAGCAGACGTGATGACCACTACCCTATGAAACCTGACGAAAAGTTACTGTGTATTGGCTAGCAGAGCAGAATTGTGACTGACGGGGCCTTTTTATTGCTGAAGGAAAGTATTTTTGGTTAATGAAACATTTACAATTATTATTACATATTTTACCAGTTTTATTCCTACAAAGGGATTTTGCTTAAATTGAAGTTTATATTGAATGTGTTACTTTTTTCTCCATAGTTTGGTCTTTTGCTTTTGTATTTATGGGAACTATATATTTTGAAACAAATAGGATTTTTATAATATGGGATTATGTTTTCTGCTAAAATGGTCAATAAAAAAGAAACCCAAAATCGTAGTTCTCTTTGTGATGGAAGCCAAAATGTATAGTCATTTGGCAACGAAACCAAGAATTTCACATATTACAAGTCAATAGGAAATTACTTCAACACCAAAAACAGATTGGTTTCACTGGGGATTGAACCCAGGACCTTCTGCGTGTGAAGCAGACGTGATGACCACTACACTATGAAACCTTTGAAATCCTGCAAAGTAATGGCAATTAGAGACGAGTTTTGACCGCCAGGGGAAAAAAAACAAATTCGTAGCTCTGTTGGTGATGGAGCTAAAACATCCAGTTATTCGGAAACAAAGCCAAGAACTTTATATACTGCAGGTTGATAGGGTATTATTTAAACACAGGAACACATGGGTTTCACTGGGGATTGAACCCAGGACCTTCTGCGTGTAAAGCAGACGTGATTTCCACTACACTATGAAACCTTTGAAAGCCTGCAAAGTAATGGCAATTAGAGACGAATTTTGACCGCCAGGGAAAAAAAAAACAAATTCGTAGCTTTGTTTGGGATGGAAGCCAAAACATCCCATCATTCGGCAACAAAGCCAAGAACTTCATATATTGTAGTTTAATTGAGTATTATTTCAACATCAAGAACAGATTGGTTTTACTGGGGATTGAACGCAGGACCTTCTGCGTTTTAAGCAGACGTGATGACCACTACTCTATGTAACCTGATGGAAAGTTACTGTGTATTGGCTAGCAGAGCAGAATTGTGACTGACGGGGCCTTTTTATTGCTGAAGGAAAGTATTTTTGGTTAATGAAACATTTACAATTTGTATTACATTTTTAACCAGTTTTATTCCTACAAAGGGATTTTGCTTAAAAGGAAGTTTACATTGAATGTGTTACTTTTTTCCACATAGTTTAGTTGTTTGCTTTTGTATTTAAAGGAACTATATATTTTGAAACAAACAGGATTTTTATAATATGGGATTATGTTTTCTGCTAAAATGGTCAATAAAAAAGAAACCCAAAATCGTAGTTCTCTTGGTGATGGAAGCCAAAATATATTATCAGTTGGCAACAAAACAAAGAATTTCATATGTTACAGGTTGATAGCAAATTACTTCAACAGCGAAAACGGCTTGTTTTTAATGGGGATTGAACCCAGGTCCTTCTGCGTGTGAAGTAGACGTGATGACGACTCCACTATGAAACCTGTGAAATCCTGCAAAGTAATGGCATTTAGAGACGAGTTTTGACCGCCAGGGGAAAAAAAAAAATAATTTGTAGTTCTGTTTGTGATGGAAGCCAAAACATCCCGTCATTCGGCAACAAAGCCGAGAACTTCATATTTTGGAGTTGGATAGCGAATTATTTCAACACTAAGAACAGATTGGTTTCACTGGGGATTGAACCCAGGACCTTCTGCGTGTTAAGCAGACGTGATGACTAGAGTTGAGCGCGGTTCGTGGTTCATGGTTCTCCAGGTCACGGCTCGAGTGATTTTGGGGCATGTTCTAGATCGAACTAGAACTCGAGCTTTTTGCAAAAGCTCGATAGTTCTAGAAACGTTCGAGAAGGGTTCTAGCAGCCAAAAAACAGCTAAATCCTAGCTTGGTTTCTGCTGTAATAGTGTAAGTCACTCTGTGAATCAAACTATTATCACATTTCAGTGTATAGTGTGCGTGAACAGCGCCTTCAGATCACTGCTGTTTCTATAATGGTGATCGCCATTTTTTTTTTTTTTTTCTTGTCTTCCTTCCCTAAGCGCGCGCGTCTTGTGGGGCGGGCCAGCATGTCAGCCAATCACAGACACACACACACCTAAGTGGACTTTGAGCCAGAGAAGCAACGGCATGTGTGATAGGATCTGCATGTCACATGTCCCTGCATTATAAAACCGGACATTTTCTTCACGAACGCCATTATCTGCCTTCTGCGTCTTTGGTGTCAGACATCAGTGTCGCAGCTCCGTCCTCCTGAGTCCTATAGCCGATACAGCTGTATGCGCTGCATACACAGCGTTAGACAGCTTAGGGAGAGCACATTCTAGCAGTCCTTTTAAGGGCTCAAAGCGGCAGGGTCAGAGAGCCATAAGTGACAGGTCCTGCAAACAGCAACAGCGTCTGTGTAGCCCAGGTCAGGGATTTCCTCCCTGCATTTCACCATTAGGAGGGAATAGAAAGGCAGGCTTCCATTCCTCTACCCAGAGCACCACAATCCTGCCACTGTACCCTCTTGTCCTCTGCACACTCCAACTCATTCTAAGTAAGCCATTATACTAGCAAACATTCAGTGTACCTAGTGGCATCCTATACGTGGCTATTGGACTTTGCTATAGTCCCACTAGTGCAAAGACATTTGCAGAGCACGTCTGCCTGCATTGCACACTACAACTTTTTTAAACTAAGCAATTTTACTAGCAAACACTCAGTGTACCTAGTGGCATCCTATACGTGGCTATTGGACTTTGCTATAGTCCCACTAGTGCCAAGACATTTGCAGAGCGCATCTGCCTGCGTTGCACACTCCAACGAATTATAACTAAGCCATTATACTAGCACACACTCAGTGTACCTAGTGGCATCCTATACGTGGCTATTGGACTTTGCTATAGTCCCACTAGTGCAAAGACATTAGCAGAGCACATCTGCCTGCATTGCACACTCCAAGTTTTTTAAACTAAGCAATTTTACTAGCAAACACTCAGTGTACCTAGTGGCATCCTATATGTGGCTATTGGACTTTGCTATAGTCCCACTAGTGCAAAGACATTTGCAGAGCACGTCTGCCTGCATTGCACACTACAACTTTTTTAAACTAAGCAATTTTACTAGCAAACACTCAGTGTACCTAGTGGCATCCTATACGTGGCTATTGGACTTTGCTATAGTCCCACTAGTGCCAAGACATTTGCAGAGCGCATCTGCCTGCGTTGCACACTCCAACTAATTATAACTAAGCCATTATACTTGCACACACTAAGTGTTTTTTAGTGGCATCCTATACGTGGCTATTGGACTTTGCTATAGTCCTACTAGTGCCAAGACATTTGCAGAGCGCATCTGCCTGCGTTGCACACTCCAACTAATTATAACTAAGCCATTATACTAGCACACACTCAGTGAACCGAGTGGCATCCTATACGTGGCTATTGGACTTTGCTATAGTCCCACTAGTGCCAAGACATTTGCAGCACGTCTGCCTGCGTTGCACACTCCAACTAATTATAACTAAGCCATTATACTAGCACACACTCAGTGTACCTAGTGGCATCCTATACGTGGCTATTGGACTTTGCTATAGTCCCACTAGTGCCAAGACATTTGCAGCACGTCTGCCTGCGTTGCACACTCCAACTAATTATAACTAAGCCATTATACTAGCACACACTCAGTGTACCTAGTGGCATCCTATACGTGGCTATTGGACTTTGCTATAGTCCCACTAGTGCCAAGACATTTGCAGCACGTCTGCCTGCGTTGCACACTCCAACTAATTATAACTAAGCCATTATACTAGCACACACTCAGTGTACCTAGTGGCATCCTATACGTGGCTATTGGACTTTGCTATAGTCCCACTAGTGCCAAGACATTTGCAGCACGTCTGCCTGCGTTGCACACTCCAACTAATTATAACTAAGCCATTATACTAGCACACACTCAGTGTACCTAGTGGCATCCTATACGTGGCTATTGGACTTTGCTATAGTCCCACTAGTGCCAAGACATTTGCAGCACGTCTGCCTGCGTTGCACACTCCAACTAATTATAACTAAGACATTATACTAGCACACACTCAGTGTACCTAGTGGCATCCTATACGTGGCTATTGGACTTTGCTATAGTCCCACTAGTGCCAAGACATTTGCAGCACGTCTGCCTGCGTTGCACACTCCAACTAATTATAACTAAGCCATTATACTAGCACACACTCAGTGTACCTAGTGGCATCCTATACGTGGCTATTGGACTTTGCTATAGTCCCACTAGTGCCAAGACATTTGCAGCACGTCTGCCTGCGTTGCACACTCCAACTAATTATAACTAAGCCATTATACTAGCACACACTCAGTGTACCTAGTGGCATCCTATACGTGGCTATTGGACTTTGCTATAGTCCCACTAGTGCCAAGACATTTGCAGCACGTCTGCCTGCGTTGCACACTCCAACTAATTATAACTAAGCCATTATACTAGCACACACTCAGTGTACCTAGTGGCATCCTATACGTGGCTATTGGACTTTGCTATAGTCCCACTAGTGCCAAGACATTTGCAGCACGTCTGCCTGCGTTGCACACTCCAACTAATTATAACTAAGCCATTATACTAGCACACACTCAGTGTACCTAGTGGCATCCTATACGTGGCTATTGGACTTTGCTATAGTCCCACTAGTGCAAAGACATTTGCAGAGCACGTCTGCCTGCATTGCACACTTCAACTTTTTTAAACTAAGCAATTTTACTAGCAAACACTCAGTGTACCTAGTGGCATCCTATACGTGGCTATTGGACTTTGCTATAGTCCCACTAGTGCCAAGACATTTGCAGAGCGCATCTGCCTGCGTTGCACACTCCAACGAATTATAACTAAGCCATTATACTAGCACACACTCAGTGTAACTAGTGGCATCCTATACGTGGCTATTGGACTTTGCTATAGTCCCACTAGTGCAAAGACATTAGCAGAGCACATCTGCATGCATTGCACACTCCAAGTTTTTTAAACTAAGCAATTTTACCAGCAAACACTCAGTGTACCTAGTGGCATCCTATACGTGGCTATTGGACTTTGCTATAGTCCCACTAGTGCAAAGACATTTGCAGAGCACGTCTGCCTGCATTGCACACTACAACTTTTTTAAACTAAGCAATTTTACTAGCAAACACTCAGTGTACCTAGTGGCATCCTATACGTGGCTATTGGACTTTGCTATAGTCCCACTAGTGCCAAGACATTTGCAGAGCGCATCTGCCTGCGTTGCACACTCCAACTAATTATAACTAAGCCATTATACTTGCACACACTAAGTGTTTTTTAGTGGCATCCTATACGTGGCTATTGGACTTTGCTATAGTCCTACTAGTGCCAAGACATTTGCAGAGCGCATCTGCCTGCGTTGCACACTCCAACTAATTATAACTAAGCCATTATACTAGCACACACTCAGTGAACCTAGTGGCATCCTATACGTGGATATTGGACTTTGCTATAGTCCCACTAGTGCCAAGACATTTGCAGCACGTCTGCCTGCGTTGCACACTCCAACTAATTATAACTAAGCCATTATACTAGCACACACTCAGTGTACCTAGTGGCATCCTATACGTGGCTATTGGACTTTGCTATAGTCCCACTAGTGCCAAGACATTTGCAGCACGTCTGCCTGCGTTGCACACTCCAACTAATTATAACTAAGCCATTATACTAGCACACACTCAGTGTACCTAGTGGCATCCTATACGTGGCTATTGGACTTTGCTATAGTCCCACTAGTGCCAAGACATTTGCAGCACGTCTGCCTGCGTTGCACACTCCAACTAATTATAACTAAGCCATTATACTAGCACACACTCAGTGTACCTAGTGGCATCCTATACGTGGCTATTGGACTTTGCTATAGTCCCACTAGTGCCAAGACATTTGCAGCACGTCTGCCTGCGTTGCACACTCCAACTAATTATAACTAAGCCATTATACTAGCACACACTCAGTGTACCTAGTGGCATCCTATACGTGGCTATTGGACTTTGCTATAGTCCCACTAGTGCCAAGACATTTGCAGCACGTCTGCCTGCGTTGCACACTCCAACTAATTATAACTAAGCCATTATACTAGCACACACTCAGTGTACCTAGTGGCATCCTATACGTGGCTATTGGACTTTGCTATAGTCCCACTAGTGCCAAGACATTTGCAGCACGTCTGCCTGCGTTGCACACTCCAACTAATTATAACTAAGCCATTATACTAGCACACACTCAGTGTACCTAGTGGCATCCTATACGTGGCTATTGGACTTTGCTATAGTCCCACTAGTGCCAAGACATTTGCAGCACGTCTGCCTGCGTTGCACACTCCAACTAATTATAACTAAGCCATTATACTAGCACACACTCAGTGTACCTAGTGGCATCCTATACGTGGCTATTGGACTTTTCTATAGTCCCACTAGTGCCAAGACATTTGCAGCACGTCTGCCTGCGTTGCACACTCCAACTAATTATAACTAAGCCATTATACTTGCACACACTAAGTGTTTTTTAGTGGCATCCTATACGTGGCTATTGGACTTTGCTATAGTCCTACTAGTGCCAAGACATTTGCAGAGCGCATCTGCCTGTGTTGCACACTCCAACTAATTATAACTAAGCCATTATACTAGCACACACTCAGTGAACCTAGTGGCATCCTATACGTGGATATTGGACTTTGCTATAGTCCCACTAGTGCCAAGACATTTGCAGCACGTCTGCCTGCGTTGCACACTCCAACTAATTATAACTAAGCCATTATACTAGCACACACTCAGTGTACCTAGTGGCATCCTATACGTGGCTATTGGACTTTGCTATAGTCCCACTAGTGTCAAGACATTTGCAGCACGTCTGCCTGCGTTGCACACTCCAACTAATTATAACTAAGCCATTATACTAGCACACACTCAGTGTACCTAGTGGCATCCTATACGTGGCTATTGGACTTTGCTATAGTCCCACTAGTGCCAAGACATTTGCAGCACGTCTGCCTGCGTTGCACACTCCAACTAATTATAACTAAGCCATTATACTAGCACACACTCAGTGTACCTAGTGGCATCCTATACGTGGCTATTGGACTTTGCTATAGTCCCACTAGTGCCAAGACATTTGCAGCACGTCTGCCTGCGTTGCACACTCCAACTAATTATAACTAAGCCATTATACTAGCACACACTCAGTGTACCTAGTGGCATCCTATACGTGGCTATTGGATTTTGCTATAGTCCCACTAGTGCCAAGACATTTGCAGCACGTCTGCCTGCGTTGCACACTCCAACTAATTATAACTAAGCCATTATACTAGCACACACTCAGTGTACCTAGTGGCATCCTATACGTGGCTATTGGACTTTGCTATAGTCCCACTAGTGCCAAGACATTTGCAGCACGTCTGCCTGCGTTGCACACTCCAACTAATTATAACTAAGCCATTATACTAGCACACACTCAGTGTACCTAGTGGCATCCTATACGTGGCTATTGGACTTTGCTATAGTCCCACTAGTGCAAAGACATTTGCAGAGCACGTCTGCCTGCATTGCACACTATACAACTTTTTTAAACTAAGCAATTTTACTAGCAAACACTCAGTGTACCTAGTGGCATCCTATACGTGGCTATTGGACTTTGCTATAGTCCCACTAGTGCCAAGACATTTGCAGAGCGCATCTGCCTGCGTTGCACACTCCAACGAATTATAACTAAGCCATTATACTAGCACACACTCAGTGTACCTAGTGGCATCCTATACGTGGCTATTGGACTTTGCTATAGTCCCACTAGTGCAAAGACATTAGCAGAGCACATCTGCCTGCATTGCACACTCCAAGTTTTTTAAACTAAGCAATTTTACTAGCAAACACTCAGTGTACCTAGTGGCATCCTATACGTGGCTATTGGACTTTGCTATAGTCCCACTAGTGCAAAGACATTTGCAGAGCACGTCTGCCTGCATTGCACACTACAACTTTTTTAAACTAAGCAATTTTACTAGCAAACACTCAGTGTACCTAGTGGCATCCTATACGTGGCTATTGGACTTTGCTATAGTCCCACTAGTGCCAAGACATTTGCAGAGCGCATCTGCCTGCGTTGCACACTCCAACTAATTATAACTAAGCCATTATACTTGCACACACTAAGTGTTTTTTAGTGGCATCCTATACGTGGCTATTGGACTTTGCTATAGTCCTACTAGTGCCAAGACATTTGCAGAGCGCATCTGCCTGCGTTGCACACTCCAACTAATTATAACTAAGCCATTATACTAGCAAACACTCAGTGAACCTAGTGGCATCCTATACGTGGATATTGGACTTTGCTATAGTCCCACTAGTGCCAAGACATTTGCAGCACGTCTGCCTGCGTTGCACACTCCAACTAATTATAACTAAGCCATTATACTAGCACACACTCAGTGTACCTAGTGGCATCCTATACGTGGCTATTGGACTTTGCTATAGTCCCACTAGTGCCAAGACATTTGCAGCACGTCTGCCTGCGTTGCACACTCCAACTAATTATAACTAAGCCATTATACTAGCACACACTCAGTGTACCTAGTGGCATCCTATACGTGGCTATTGGACTTTGCTATAGTCCCACTAGTGCCAAGACATTTGCAGCACGTCTGCCTGCGTTGCACACTCCAACTAATTATAACTAAGCCATTATACTAGCACACACTCAGTGTACCTAGTGGCATCCTATACGTGGCTATTGGACTTTGCTATAGTCCCACTAGTGCCAAGACATTTGCAGCACGTCTGCCTGCGTTGCACACTCCAACTAATTATAACTAAGTCATTATACTAGCACACACTCAGTGTACCTAGTGGCATCCTATACGTGGCTATTGGACTTTGCTATAGTCCCACTAGTGCCAAGACATTTGCAGCACGTCTGCCTGCGTTGCACACTCCAACTAATTATAACTAAGCCATTATACTAGCACACACTCAGTGTACCTAGTGGCATCCTATACGTGGCTATTGGACTTTGCTATAGTCCCACTAGTGCCAAGACATTTGCAGCACGTCTGCCTGCGTTGCACACTCCAACTAATTATAACTAAGCCATTATTCTAGCACACACTCAGTGTACCTAGTGGCATCCTATACGTGGCTATTGGACTTTGCTATAGTCCCACTAGTGCCAAGACATTTGCAGCACGTCTGCCTGCGTTGCACACTCCAACTAATTATAACTAAGCCATTATACTAGCACACACTCAGTGTACCTAGTGGCATCCTATACGTGGCTATTGGACTTTGCTATAGTCCCACTAGTGCCAAGACATTTGCAGCACGTCTGCCTGCGTTGCACACTCCAACTAATTATAACTAAGCCATTATACTAGCACACACTCAGTGTACCTAGTGGCATCCTATACGTGGCTATTGGACTTTGCTATAGTCCCACTAGTGCCAAGACATTTGCAGCACGTCTGCCTGCGTTGCACACTCCAACTAATTATAACTAAGCCATTATACTAGCACACACTCAGTGTACCTAGTGGCATCCTATACGTGGCTATTGGACTTTGCTATAGTCCCACTAGTGCCAAGACATTTGCAGCACGTCTGCCTGCGTTGCACACTCCAACTAATTATAACTAAGCCATTATACTAGCACACACTCAGTGTACCTAGTGGCATCCTATACGTGGCTATTGGACTTTGCTATAGTCCCACTAGTGCCAAGACATTTGCAGCACGTCTGCCTGCGTTGCACACTCCAACTAATTATAACTAAGCCATTATACTAGCACACACTCAGTGTACCTAGTGGCATCCTATACGTGGCTATTGGACTTTGCTATAGTCCCACTAGTGCCAAGACATTTGCAGCACGTCTGCCTGCGTTGCACACTCCAACTAATTATAACTAAGCCATTATACTAGCACACACTCAGTGTACCTAGTGGCATCCTATACGTGGCTATTGGACTTTGCTATAGTCCCACTAGTGCCAAGACATTTGCAGCACGTCTGCCTGCGTTGCACACTCCAACTAATTATAACTAAGCCATTATACTAGCACACACTCAGTGTACCTAGTGGCATCCTATACGTGGCTATTGGACTTTGCTATAGTCCCACTAGTGCCAAGACATTTGCAGCACGTCTGCCTGCGTTGCACACTCCAACTAATTATAACTAAGCCATTATACTAGCACACACTCAGTGTACCTAGTGGCATCCTATACGTGGCTATTGGACTTTGCTATAGTCCCACTAGTGCCAAGACATTTGCAGCACGTCTGCCTGCGTTGCACACTCCAACTAATTATAACTAAGCCATTATACTAGCACACACTCAGTGTACCTAGTGGCATCCTATACGTGGCTATTGGACTTTGCTATAGTCCTACTAGTGCCAAGACATTTGCAGAGCGCATCTGCCTGCGTTGCACACTCCAACTAATTATAACTAAGCCATTATACTAGCACACACTCAGTGAACCTAGTGGCATCCTATACGTGGCTATTGGACTTTGCTATAGTCCCACTAGTGCCAAGACATTTGCAGCACGTCTGCCTGCGTTGCACACTCCAACGAATTATAAATAAGTTACATTGTCAGGGATATTTATTCTTTATTATTCTGCTGTTAATAAAGCTAGACCACCACTGCAATCTTCACCACCTCTCAATTTTTACTACCACATTTTCAGTCCACAATCTTGTCGCAATCAACATGAGTGGCAAAATGACAGATGCTGGTGGAAAGGGGAAGAGGCGTGGTGGAAAAGGCAAAAAAGGTTTTGTCAGTGGGGAAGGTGCCAAAGCTCCATTATCATCTGCTGAAGATAGACCATCTACTAGCAAAAGTAAGATGTCTACTACTTATTGTGGACAATCCGATGTGCTCCCTTTTTTACGGACACGAACAAGAGGAACAAAGGTAGATGATGGGCAAAAAAGGAAAATGCTTGAATGGATCTCAAGTGGTCCAACAAGTGCCCTCTCAGCCACTTCAAGTACCGCATCCAAAAAACACCATTCCTCTGAGTTGTCATCCCAATCACACTTGATTTCTCCCAGCTCTGAAGTCTCCATCAGCCCTGCACAGTATGGTGGAACTGAGATGGCTGAGTCTGCAGAGCTGTTCAGTCACACTATAGCCTGGGAATCAGAGGTCTGCTCCCAAGCTACAGTGAGTACAGAACAGGAAATGGTCTGCAGTGATGCCCAGAACCTTTGTGACTCAGATTCAGGCCGTGAGGACCAAGTTTCTGAGCTTAATGTTGACCCTTTGTCACAAACTGTAACACCTGTGGTTATAGACAATGAGGAACATACTGATGAAGATGAGACGCAGATACCCGATTGGGATGACAACTTAAATATTCGGTCAGGGCAAGAAGAGGCTCGGTCTGAGGGGGAGGGGAGTGCGAACACAACAATTGATGATGACGTTCTAGATCCCACCTACTGTCAACCCCCAGTCAGGCACTCGAGGAGGTCAACAGAGGCGGTGGAGGAGGATGCAACCGACGACGAAGTTACCTTGCGCCTTCCTGGACAGAGTCGGAGCACTGGTAGCACGTCTACAACTGCATCCTCAGCCACCACTCTGCCTATGAGCATTATTCGGGGTGGATCAACAGGTCGCATGGCCTCTAAGCCTTGCCTAGCCTGGGCCTTTTTTCACATCGAAAAAGATCGCCCAACTCATGTGATATGTAACATTTGTCATGATTCTGTTAGTAGAGGTCAAAACCTCAGCAGTTTGACAACTTCTTCCATGAATCGTCACATGAATAAATATCATAAGTCCCGGTGGGAAGCTCACCGTGCTGCAATGCCGGCTAGCGGAGCGAACCATCCACCGCCCGCCCCTTCCAGTGCATCCGCGCGCTCTTCATCTTCTAGGACTGTGGGGACAGCTGTCACACCTGTTTTTCCACGCAAAACTTCCACCACTGTAACCGCAACAGGCAGTTTGCTTGTAAGGTCGTCAGTTGGTTTGGAAGGGGAAACAAGTGAGTGTGTACAGCTCTCTCAGACATCGATAGCACCAACGTTGGATGAAGGCAACATCATGTCTCCGCCTGCACTTTCCTCACAAACCTGCATTTTTCCAGGGACACCCTACTCAACACCGTCTACACACAGCAGCCAGATCTCTGTCCCTCAGATGTGGTCAAATAAAAGGCCACTTCCTCCGACCCATGACAAAGCTAAGAGGTTGACTCTATCCCTCTGTAAGCTGTTGGCTACCGAAATGCTGCCTTTCCGCCTAGTGGACACACAGGATTTTAGAGACCTTATGTCTGTCGCTGTGCCCCAGTACCAGATGCCTAGTCGCCACTACTTCTCTAAGAAAGGTGTGCCCGCGCTACACCAGCATGTCGCTCACAACATCACCGCTTCCTTGAGAAACTCTGTGTGTGAACGGGTGCATTTCACCACCGATACTTGGACCAGTAAGCATGGACAGGGACGTTACATGTCGCTGACTGGGCACTGGGTAACTATGGTGATAGATGGTGAAGGGTCTGCTGCACAAGTCTTGCCGTCCCCACGACTTGTGTGTCAATCCTCTGTCTGTCCAAGTTCCGCCACAGCTTCTGCATCCTCCACCTCATCTGGGTCCTCCACCTCCGCCCCAAGCCTGCCTGGTCAGGCCACCAGCGTTCTCACTGCGCAGAAGGAATCACGCACGCCTCATTACTATGCTGGCAGCCGAGCGCAACGGCATCAGGCGGTCTTTAGCTTGACATGTCTTGGTAATAAGAGTCACACAGCTGAGGAGTTGTGGTCAGCTCTGCAGTCCGAGTTTAATAAATGGTTGTCTCCACTCAACCTGCAGCCTGGTAAGGCCGTGTGCGACAATGCTGCAAACCTGGGTGCGGCCCTTCGCCTGGGCAAGGTGACACACGTACCTTGTATGGCTCACGTGTTGAACCTTGTCGTGCAGCAATTTTTAACACACTATCCCGGCCTAGATGGCCTTCTGAACAGGGCACGAAAACTGTCTGCTCACTTCCGGCGTTCAAGCGCCGCAGCTGAGCGACTTGCATCGCTCCAGAAGTCTTTCGGCCTGCCGGTTCATCGCCTGAAATGCGATGTGGCGACACGCTGGAATTCAACTCTCCACATGTTACAGCGACTGTGGCAGCACCGCAGAGCCCTGGTGCAATACGTCATGACGTATAGCCTGGGCCAACGAGATGCAGAGGTGGGGCAGATCACACTGATGGAGTGGTCTCAGATCAAGGACCTATGCACCCTTCTGCACAGTTTCGACATGGCGACGAATATGTTTAGCTCTGACAATGCCATTATCAGCATGACGATTCCAGTCATTTACATGCTGGAGCACACGCTAAACACTATTCGGAGTCAGGGGGTGGGACAACATGAAGGGGAGGAACTACAGGAGGATTCATATGTGCAAGGGACAACAACATCACCAAGGTCCAGACGTTCATCATCACCAACGCAGCAGGCATGGGACCATGGGGAACAGGGATCGACAAGGGCGCATAGTAGCAGGCGAAATGTTGAGCAAGGTGCAGGAGAACATGAAGAAATGGAGGACGAACTGTCCATGGACATGGAAGACTCAGCGGATGAGGGAGACCTTGGTCAAATTTCAGTTGAAAGAGGTTGGGGGGAGATGTCAGAGGAAGAAAGAACGGGTAGCACCACTATGCCACAAACACAGCGTGGACTTGGTCCGCATGGCTGCGCAAGACACATGAGTGCCTTTTTGTTGCACTACCTCCAACATGACAGTCGTATTGTCAAAATTAGAAGTGATGATGACTACTGGATTGCCACACTATTAGATCCCCGGTACAAGTCCAAATTTTGTGACATAATTCCAGCCATAGAAAGGGACGCACGTATGCAGGAGTATCAGCAGAAGCTGTTACTCGATCTTAGCTCGGCTTTTCCACCAAACAACCGTGCAGGTGCAGGGAGGGAATCTCCCAGTTGTAACTTGACAAACATGGGACGGTCTCGTCATCTTCACCAGTCTACCCGTACCAGTAGGACCGTATCTGGTGCCGGTAACAGCAATTTTATGGAATCTTTTCATAATTTTTTTAGACCCTCTTTTGCAAGGCCACCAGAGACAACAAGTCTGACACATACTCAACGGCTGGAGAGGATGATACAGGAGTATCTCCAAATGAACATCGATGCCATGACTGTGCAACTGGAGCCTTGCTCCTTTTGGGCTTCAAACATAGAAAAATGGCCAGAGCTCTCCAGTTACGCCTTGGAGATTTTGTCGTGTCCAGCTGCCAGCGTTGTCTCTGAACGTGTATTCAGTGCTGCTGGGTGTGTGCTGACAGATAAGCGCACGCGTCTGTCCAGTGACAATGTGGACAGACTGACGTTCATCAAAATGAACAAGTCATGGATCCAGAAGGAATTTACTACCCCTGTGTCATCCTGGGGAGAGTAAATACTTGTGGATTTGGAATGTGCTTGATGCAAATCAAAACATCCTGTTTGCAACTAGGGCCCAAGTGCTGCCACTGATGGGGTGGGTGTCTGTGTGGCCCAATTTTTGGAAAAAAGGGAGACTCCGCTTGGAGTAACCCTTGCTTACATTGTTTTTAAAAGAAGCCAAGATGAACAAGTCATGGGTCAGCAAAGACTTTGCTACCTACCCCGGTGTCATCCTGGGGACGGTTAATTATGGGGTATTTTTGAATGTGATTGATGCAAATGTAGCTGTGAAGTGTACAACTAGGGCCCAAGTGCTGCCACTGATGGGGTGGGTGTCTGTGTGGCCCAATTTTTGGAAAAAAAGGGAGACTCCGCTTGGAGTAACCCTTGCTTGATGTGTTTTTAAAAGAAGCCAAGATGAACAGAGCTGGGATCAGGAAAGACTTTGCTACCTACCCCGGTGTCATCCTGGGGACGGATAAGAATGGCGTATTTTTGAATGTGCTTGATGCAAATCAAAACATCCTGTTTGCAACTAGGGCCCAAGTGCTGCCACTGATGGGGTGGGTGTCTGTGTGGCCCAATTTTTGGAAAAAAAGGGAGACTCCGCTTGGAGTAACCCTTGCTTGATGTGTTTTTAAAAGAAGCCAAGATGAACAGAGCTGGGATCAGCAAAGACTTTGCTACCTACCCCGGTGTCATCCTGGGGACGGATAAGAATGGCGTATTTTTGAATGTGCTTGATGCAAATCAAAACATCCTGTTTGCAACTAGGGCCCAAGTGCTGCCACTGATGGGGTGGGTGTCTGTGTGGCCCAATTTTTGGAAAAAAAGGGAGACTCCGCTTGGAGTAACCCTTGCTTGATGTGTTTTTAAAAGAAGCCAAGATGAACAGAGCTGGGATCAGGAAAGACTTTGCTACCTACCCCGGTGTCATCCTGGGGACGGATAAGAATGGCGTATTTTTGAATGTGCTTGATGCAAATCAAAACATCCTGTTTGCAACTAGGGCCCAAGTGCTGCCACTGATGGGGTGGGTGTCTGTGTGGCCCAATTTTTGGAAAAAAAGGGAGACTCCGCTTGGAGTAACCCTTGCTTGATGTGTTTTTAAAAGAAGCCAAGATGAACAGAGCTGGGATCAGGAAAGACTTTGCTACCTACCCCGGTGTCATCCTGGGGACGGATAAGAATGGCGTATTTTTGAATGTGCTTGATGCAAATCAAAACATCCTGTTTGCAACTAGGGCCCAAGTGCTGCCACTGATGGGGTGGGTGTCTGTGTGGCCCAATTTTTGGAAAAAAAGGGAGACTCCGCTTGGAGTAACCCTTGCTTGATGTGTTTTTAAAAGAAGCCAAGATGAACAGAGCTGGGATCAGCAAAGACTTTGCTACCTACCCCGGTGTCATCCTGGGGACGGATAAGAATGGCGTATTTTTGAATGTGCTTGATGCAAATCAAAACATCCTGTTTGCAACTAGGGCCCAAGTGCTGCCACTGATGGGGTGGGTGTCTGTGTGGCCCAATTTTTGGAAAAAAAGGGAGACTCCGCTTGGAGTAACCCTTGCTTGATGTGTTTTTAAAAGAAGCCAAGATGAACAGAGCTGGGATCAGGAAAGACTTTGCTACCTACCCCGGTGTCATCCTGGGGATGGATAAGAATGGCGTATTTTTGAATGTGCTTGATGCAAATCAAAACATCCTGTTTGCAACTAGGGCCCAAGTGCTGCCACTGATGGGGTGGGTGTCTGTGTGGCCCAATTTTTGGAAAAAAAGGGAGACTCCGCTTGGAGTAACCCTTGCTTGATGTGTTTTTAAAAGAAGCCAAGATGAACAGAGCTGGGATCAGGAAATACTTTGCTACCTACCCCGGTGTCATCCTGGGGACGGATAAGAATGGCGTATTTTTGAATGTGCTTGATGCAAATCAAAACATCCTGTTTGCAACTAGGGCCCAAGTGCTGCCACTGATGGGGTGGGTGTCTGTGTGGCCCAATTTTTGGAAAAAAAGGGAGACTCCGCTTGGAGTAACCCTTGCTTGATGTGTTTTTAAAAGAAGCCAAGATGAACAGAGCTGGGATCAGCAAAGACTTTTCTACCTACCCCAGTGTCATCCTGGGGACGGATAAGAATGGCGTATTTTTGAATGTGCTTGATGCAAATCAAAACATCCTGTTTGCAACTAGGGCCCAAGTGCTGCCACTGATGGGGTGGGTGTCTGTGTGGCCCAATTTTTGGAAAAAAAGGGAGACTCCGCTTGGAGTAACCCTTGCTTGATGTGTTTTTAAAAGAAGCCAAGATGAACAGAGCTGGGATCAGCAAAGACTTTGCTACCTACCCCGGTGTCATCCTGGGGACGGATAAGAATGGCGTATTTTTGAATGTGCTTGATGCAAATCAAAACATCCTGTTTGCAACTAGGGCCCAAGTGCTGCCACTGATGGGGTGGGTGTCTGTGTGGCCCAATTTTTGGAAAAAAGGGAGACTCCGCTTGGAGTAACCCTTGCTTGATGTGTTTTTAAAAGAAGCCAAGATGAACAGAGCTGGGATCAGGAAATACTTTGCTACCTACCCCGGTGTCATCCTGGGGACGGATAAGAATGGCGTATTTTTGAATGTGCTTGATGCAAATCAAAACATCCTGTTTGCAACTAGGGCCCAAGTGCTGCCACTGATGGGGTGGGTGTCTGTGTGGCCCAATTTTTGGAAAAAAAGGGAGACTCCGCTTGGAGTAACCCTTGCTTGATGTGTTTTTAAAAGAAGCCAAGATGAACAGAGCTGGGATCAGGAAAGACTTTGCTACCTACCCCGGTGTCATCCTGGGGACGGATAAGAATGGCGTATTTTTGAATGTGCTTGATGCAAATCAAAACATCCTGTTTGCAACTAGGGCCCAAGTGCTGCCACTGATGGGGTGGGTGTCTGTGTGGCCCAATTTTTGGAAAAAAAGGGAGACTCCGCTTGGAGTAACCCTTGCTTGATGTGTTTTTAAAAGAAGCCAAGATGAACAGAGCTGGGATCAGGAAAGACTTTGCTACCTACCCCGGTGTCATCCTGGGGACGGATAAGAATGGCGTATTTTTGAATGTGCTTGATGCAAATCAAAACATCCTGTTTGCAACTAGGGCCCAAGTGCTGCCACTGATGGGGTGGGTGTCTGTGTGGCCCAATTTTTGGAAAAAAAGGGAGACTCCGCTTGGAGTAACCCTTGCTTGATGTGTTTTTAAAAGAAGCCAAGATGAACAGAGCTGGGATCAGCAAAGACTTTGCTACCTACCCCGGTGTCATCCTGGGGACGGATAAGAATGGCGTATTTTTGAATGTGCTTGATGCAAATCAAAACATCCTGTTTGCAACTAGGGCCCAAGTGCTGCCACTGATGGGGTGGGTGTCTGTGTGGCCCAATTTTTGGAAAAAAAGGGAGACTCCGCTTGGAGTAACCCTTGCTTGATGTGTTTTTAAAAGAAGCCAAGATGAACAGAGCTGGGATCAGCAAAGACTTTGCTACCTACCCCGGTGTCATCCTGGGGACGGATAAGAATGGCGTATTTTTGAATGTGCTTGATGCAAATCAAAACATCCTGTTTGCAACTAGGGCCCAAGTGCTGCCACTGATGGGGTGGGTGTCTGTGTGGCCCAATTTTTGGAAAAAAGGGAGACTCCGCTTGGAGTAACCCTTGCTTGATGTGTTTTTAAAAGAAGCCAAGATGAACAGAGCTGGGATCAGGAAATACTTTGCTACCTACCCCGGTGTCATCCTGGGGACGGATAAGAATGGCGTATTTTTGAATGTGCTTGATGCAAATCAAAACATCCTTTTTGCAACTAGGGCCCAAGTGCTGCCACTGATGGGGTGGGTGTCTGTGTGGCCCAATTTTTGGAAAAAAAGGGAGACTCCGCTTGGAGTAACCCTTGCTTGATGTGTTTTTAAAAGAAGCCAAGATGAACAGAGCTGGGATCAGGAAAGACTTTGCTACCTACCCCGGTGTCATCCTGGGGACGGATAAGAATGGCGTATTTTTGAATGTGCTTGATGCAAATCAAAACATCCTGTTTGCAACTAGGGCCCAAGTGCTGCCACTGATGGGGTGGGTGTCTGTGTGGCCCAATTTTTGGAAAAAAAGGGAGACTCCGCTTGGAGTAACCCTTGCTTGATGTGTTTTTAAAAGAAGCCAAGATGAACAGAGCTGGGATCAGCAAAGACTTTGCTACCTACCCTGGTGTCATCCTGGGGACGGATAAGAATGGCGTATTTTTGAATGTGCTTGATGCAAATCAAAACATCCTGTTTGCAACTAGGGCCCAAGTGCTGCCACTGATGGGGTGGGTGTCTGTGTGGCCCAATTTTTGGAAAAAAGGGAGACTCCGCTTGGAGTAACCCTTGCTTGATGTGTTTTTAAAAGAAGCCAAGATGAACAGAGCTGGGATCAGGAAATACTTTGCTACCTACCCCGGTGTCATCCTGGGGACGGATAAGAATGGCGTATTTTTGAATGTGCTTGATGCAAATCAAAACATCCTGTTTGCAACTAGGGCCCAAGTGCTGCCACTGATGGGGTGGGTGTCTGTGTGGCCCAATTTTTGGAAAAAAAGGGAGACTCCGCTTGGAGTAACCCTTGCTTGATGTGTTTTTAAAAGAAGCCAAGATGAACAGAGCTGGGATCAGCAAAGACTTTGCTACCTACCACGGTGTCATCCTGGGGACGGATAAGAATGGCGTATTTTTGAATGTGCTTGATGCAAATCAAAACATCCTGTTTGCAACTAGGGCCCAAGTGCTGCCACTGATGGGGTGGGTGTCTGTGTGGCCCAATTTTTGGAAAAAAAGGGAGACTCCGCTTGGAGTAACCCTTGCTTGATGTGTTTTTAAAAGAAGCCAAGATGAACAGAGCTGGGATCAGCAAAGACTTTGCTACCTACCCCGGTGTCATCCTGGGGACGGATAAGAATGGCGTATTTTTGAATGTGCTTGATGCAAATCAAAACATCCTGTTTGCAACTAGGGCCCAAGTGCTGCCACTGATGGGGTGGGTGTCTGTGTGGCCCAATTTTTGGAAAAAAGGGAGACTCCGCTTGGAGTAACCCTTGCTTGATGTGTTTTTAAAAGAAGCCAAGATGAACAGAGCTGGGATCAGGAAATACTTTGCTACCTACCCCGGTGTCATCCTGGGGACGGATAAGAATGGCGTATTTTTGAATGTGCTTGATGCAAATCAAAACATCCTGTTTGCAACTAGGGCCCAAGTGCTGCCACTGATGGGGTGGGTGTCTGTGTGGCCCAATTTTTGGAAAAAAAGGGAGACACCGCTTGGAGTAACCCTTGCTTGATGTGTTTTTAAAAGAAGCCAAGATGAACAGAGCTGGGATCAGCAAAGACTTTGCTACCTACCCCGGTGTCATCCTGGGGACGGATAAGAATGGCGTATTTTTGAATGTGCTTGATGCAAATCAAAACATCCTGTTTGCAACTAGGGCCCAAGTGCTGCCACTGATGGGGTGGGTGTCTGTGTGGCCCAGCCCAATTTTTGGAAAAAAAGGGAGACTCCGCTTGGAGTAACCCTTGCTTGATGTGTTTTTAAAAGAAGCCAAGATGAACAGAGCTGGGATCAGGAAAGACTTTGCTACCTACCCCGGTGTCATCCTGGGGACGGATAAGAATGGCGTATTTTTGAATGTGCTTGATGCAAATGGAGCTATGAAGTGTACAACTGGGGCACAACTGCTGCCACTGAAGGGGTGGGTGTGTGTGTGGCCCAATTTTTGGAAAAAATGGAGACTCCGCTTGGAGTCACCTTGCGGTGTTTTACATGATTTTAGAAGGGCGTGCCATGCCTATATCTGTGTGTCCTCCTCTTTTTCCTTGTCCAGCTGTTTTGTTTTTGCATGAGTATATGTCCTTGTCACTTTCCAATGTGTTTGAGTTGTTTGTCACCTTTAGGACACCTTTGAGGGTGTTTTCTAGGTGTTTTTCTGTGTTTGTGATTGCCTGCCATTGTTTCCTATGCAGTTCGAGTTCGGTTCGTCGAACGTTCGACGAACCGAACTCGAACGGGAGGTCCGTTCGGCGAACCAACCTCGAGCCGAACCGCGACCGGTTCGCTCATCTCTAGTGATGACCATTACACTATGAAACCTGACGAAAAGTTACTGTGTATTGGCTAGCAGAGCAGAATTGTGACTGACGGGGCCTTTTTATTGCTGAAGGAAAGTATTTTTGGTTAATGAAACATTTACAATTTTTATTACATTTTTAACCAGTTTTATTCCTACAAAGGGATTTTGCTTAAAAGGAAGTTTACATTGAATGTGTTACTTTTTTCCACATAGTTTAGTTGTTTGCTTTTGTATTTAAAGGAACTATATATTTTGAAACAAACAGGATTTTTATAATATGGGATTATGTTTTCTGCTAAAATGGTCAATAAAAAAGAAACCCAAAATCGTAGTTCTCTTGGTGATGGAAGCCAAAATATATTATCAGTTGGCAACAAAACAAAGCCGAGAACTTCATATTTTGGAGTTAGATAGCGAATTATTTCAACACTAAGAACAGATTGGTTTCACTGGGGATTGAAACCAGGACCTTCTGCGTGTTAAGCAGACGTGATGACCATTACACTATGAAACCTGACGAAAAGTTACTGTGTATTGGCTAGCAGAGCAGAATTGTGACTGACGGGGCCTTTTTATTGCTGAAGGAAAGTATTTTTGGTTAATGAAACATTTACAATTATTATTACATATTTTACCAGTTTTATTCCTAGAAAAGGATTTGCTTAAATTGAAGTTTATATTGAATGTGTTACTTTTTTCTCCATAATTTGGTCTTTTGCTTTTGTATTTATGGGAACTATATATTTTGAAACAAATAGGATTTTTATAATATGGGATTATGTTTTCTGCTAAAATGGTCAATAAAAAAGAAACCCAAAATCGTAGTTCTCTTTGTGATGGAAGCCAAAATGTATTGTCATTTGGCAACGAAACCAAGAATTTCACATATTACAAGTCGATAGGAAATTACTTCAACACCAAAAACACATGTGTTTCACTGGGAATTGAACCCAGGACCTTCTGCGTGTAAAGCAGACTTGATTTCCACTACACTATGAAACCTTTGAAAGCCTGCAAAGTAATGGCAATTAGAGACGAGTTTTGACCGCCAGGAAAAACAAAACAAATTCGTAGCTCTGTTGGGGATGGAAGCCAAAACATCCCATCATTCGGCAACAAAGCCAAGAACTTCATATATTGTAGTTTAATTGAGTATTATTTCAACACCAAGAACAGATTGGTTTTACTGGGGATTGAACGCAGGACCTTCTGCATGTTAAGCAGACGTGATGACCACTATTCTAGGAAACCTGATGGAAAGTTACTGTGTATTGGCTAGCAGAGCAGAATTGTGACTGACGGGGCCTTTTTATTGCTGAAGGAAAGTATTTTTGGTTAATGAAACATTTACAATTTTTATTACATATTTTACCAGTTTTATTCCTACAAAGGGATTTTGCTTAAAAGGAAGTTTACATTGAATGTGTTACTTTTTTCCACATAGTTTAGTTGTTTGCTTTTGTATTTAAAGGAACTATATATTTTGAAACAAACAGGATTTTTATAATATGGGATTATGTTTTCTGCTAAAATGGTCAATAAAAAAGAAACCCAAAATCGTAGTTCTCTTGGTGATGGAAGCCAAAATATATTATCAGTTGGCAACAAAAAAAAGAATTTCATATGTTACAGGTTGATAGCAAATTACTTCAACAGCGAAAATGGCTTATTTTTACTGGGGATTGAACGCAGGACCTTCTGCGTTTGAAGTAGACGTGATGACCACTCCACTATGAAACCTGTGAAATCCTGCAAAGCAATGGCATTTAGAGACGAGTTTTGACCGCCAGGGGAAAAAAAAATAATAATTTGTAGTTCTGTTTGTGATGGAAGCCAAAACATACCGTCATTCGGCAACAATGCCGAGAACTTCATATATTGTAGTTGGATAGCTTATTATTTCAACACTAAGAACAGATTGGTTTCACTGGGGATTGAACCCAGGACCTTCTGCGTGTTAAGCAGACGTGATGACCACTACCCTATGAAACCTGACGAAAAGTTACTGTGTATTGGCTAGCAGAGCAGAATTGTGACTGACGGGGCCTTTTTATTGCTGAAGGAAAGTATTTTTGGTTAATGAAACATTTACAATTATTATTACATATTTTACCAGTTTTATTCCTACAAAGGGATTTTGCTTAAATTGAAGTTTATATTGAATGTGTTACTTTTTTCTCCATAGTTTGGTCTTTTGCTTTTGTATTTATGGGAACTATATATTTTGAAACAAATAGGATTTTTATAATATGGGATTATGTTTTCTGCTAAAATGGTCAATAAAAAAGAAACCCAAAATCGTAGTTCTCTTTGTGATGGAAGCCAAAATGTATAGTCATTTGGCAACGAAACCAAGAATTTCACATATTACAAGTCAATAGGAAATTACTTCAACACCAAAAACAGATTGGTTTCACTGGGGATTGAACCCAGGACCTTCTGCGTGTGAAGCAAACGTGATGACCACTACACTATGAAACCTTTGAAATCCTGCAAAGTAATGGCAATTAGAGACGAGTTTTGACCGCCAGGGGAAAAAAAACAAATTCGTAGCTCTGTTGGTGATGGAGCTAAAACATCCAGTTATTCGGCAACAAAGCCAAGAACTTTATATACTGCAGGTTGATAGGGTATTATTTAAACACAGGAACACATGGGTTTCACTGGGGATTGAACCCAGGACCTTCTGCGTGTAAAGCAGACGTGATTTCCACTACACTATGAAACCTTTGAAAACCTGCAAAGTAATGGCAATTAGAGACGAATTTTGACCGCCAGGGAAAAAAAAAACAAATTCGTAGCTTTGTTTGGGATGGAAGCCAAAACATCCCATCATTCGGCAACAAAGCCAAGAACTTCATATATTGTAGTTTAATTGAGTATTATTTCAACATCAAGAACAGATTGGTTTTACTGGGGATTGAACGCAGGACCTTCTGCGTTTTAAGCAGACGTGATGACCACTACTCTATGTAACCTGATGGAAAGTTACTGTGTATTGGCTAGCAGAGCAGAATTGTGACTGACGGGGCCTTTTTATTGCTGAAGGAAAGTATTTTTGGTTAATGAAACATTTACAATTTTTATTACATTTTTAACCAGTTTTATTCCTACAAAGGGATTTTGCTTAAAAGGAAGTTTACATTGAATGTGTTACTTTTTTCCACATAGTTTAGTTGTTTGCTTTTGTATTTAAAGGAACTATATATTTTGAAACAAACAGGATTTTTATAATATGGGATTATGTTTTCTGCTAAAATGGTCAATAAAAAAGAAACCCAAAATCGTAGTTCTCTTGGTGATGGAAGCCAAAATATATTATCAGTTGGCAACAAAACAAAGAATTTCATATGTTACAGGTTGATAGCAAATTACTTCAACAGCGAAAACGGCTTGTTTTTACTGGGGATTGAACCCAGGTCCTTCTGCGTGTGAAGTAGACGTGATGACGACTCCACTATGAAACCTGTGAAATCCTGCAAAGTAATGGCATTTAGAGACGAGTTTTGACCGCCAGGGGAAAAAAAAAAAATAATTTGTAGTTCTGTTTGTGATGGAAGCCAAAACATCCCGTCATTCGGCAACAAAGCCGAGAACTTCATATTTAGGAGTTGGATAGCGAATTATTTCAACACTAAGAACAGATTGGTTTCACTGGGGATTGAACCCAGGACCTTCTGCGTGTTAAGCAAACGTGATGACCATTACACTATGAAACCTGACGAAAAGTTACTGTGTATTGGCTAGCAGAGCAGAATTGTGACTGACGGGGCCTTTTTATTGCTGAAGGAAAGTATTTTTGGTTAATGAAACATTTACAATTATTATTACATATTTTACCAGTTTTATTCCTAGAAAGGGATTTGCTTAAATTGAAGTTTATATTGAATGTGTTACTTTTTTCTCCATAATTTGGTCTTTTGCTTTTGTATTTATGGGAACTATATATTTTGAAACAAATAGGATTTTTATAATATGGGATTATGTTTTCTGCTAAAATGGTCAATAAAAAAGAAACCCAAAACCCAGGACCTTCTGCGTGTAAAGCAGACTTGATTTCCACTACACTATGAAACGTTTGAAAGCATGCAAAGTAATGGCAATTAGAGACGAGTTTTGACCGCCAGGGAAAAAAAAAACAAATTCGTAGCTCTGTTGTGGATGGAAGCCAAAACATCCCATCATTCGGCAACAAAGCCAAGAACTTCATATATTGTAGTTTAATTGAGTATTATTTCAACACCAAGAACAGATTGGTTTTACTGGGGATTGATCGCAGGACCTTCTGCGTGTTAAGCAGACGTGATGACCACTACTCTATGAAACCTGATGGAAAGTTACTGTGTATTGGCTAGCAGAGCAGAATTGTGACTGACGGGGCCTTTTTAGTGCTGAAGGAAAGTATTTTTGGTTAATGAAACATTTACAATTTTTATTACATATTTTACCAGTTTTATTCCTACAAAGGGATTTTGCTTAAAAGGAAGTTTACATTGAATGTGTTACTTTTTTCCACATAGTTTAGTTGTTTGCTTTTGTATTTAAAGGAACTATATATTTTGAAACAAACAGGATTTTTATAATATGGGATTATGTTTTCTGCTAAAATGGTCAATAAAAAAGAAACCCAAAATCGTAGTTCTCTTGGTGATGGAAGCCAAAATATATTATCAGTTGGCAACAAAACAAAGAATTTCATATGTTACAGGTTCATAGCAAATTACTTCCCATCATTCGGCAACAAAGCCAAGAACTTCATATATTGTAGTTTAATTGAGTATTATTTCAACACCAAGAACAGATTGGTTTTACTGGGGATTGAACGCAGGACCTTCTGCGTGTTAAGCAAACGTGAAGACCACTACTCTATGAAACCTGATGGCAAGTTACTGTGTATTGGCTAGCAGAGCAGAATTGTGACTGACGGGGCCTTTTTATTGCTGAAGGAAAGTATTTTTTGTTAATGAAACATTTACAATTTTTATTACATATTTTACCAGTTTTATTCCTACAAAGGGATTTTGCTTAAAAGGAAGTTTACATTGAATGTGTTACTTTTTTCCACATAGTTTAGTTGTTTGCTTTTGTATTTAAAGGAACTATATATTTTGAAACAAACAGGATTTTTATAATATGGGATTATGTTTTCTGCTAAAATGGTCAATAAAAAAGAAACCCAAAATCGCAGTTCTCTTGGTGATAAAAGCCAAAATATATTATCAGTTGGCAACAAAACAAAGAATTTCATATGTTACAGGTTGATAGCAAATTACTTCAACAGCGAAGACGGCTTGTTTTTACTGGGGATTGAACCCAGGACCTTCTGCATGTGAAGTAGACGTGATGACGACTCCACTATGAAACCTGTGAAATCCTGCAAAGTAATAGCATTTAGAAACGAGTTTTGACCGCCAGGGGAAAAAAAAAATAATTTGTAGTTCTGTTTGTGATGGAAGCCAAAACATCCCGTCATACGGCAACAAAGCTGAGAACTTCATATATTGTAGTTGGATAGCGTATTATTTCTACACTAAGAACAGATTGGTTTCACTGGGGATTGAACCCAGGACCTTCTGCGTGTTAAGCAGACGTAATGACCACTACACTATGAAACCTGACGATAGGTTAATGTGTATTGGCTAGCAGAGCAGAATTGTGACTGACGGGGCCTTTTTATTGCTGAAGGAAAGTATTTTTGGTTAATGAAACATTTACAATTATTATTACATATTTTACCAGTTTTATTCCTATAAAGATATTTTGCTTAAATTGAAGTTTATATTGAATGTGTTACTTTTTTCTCCATAGTTTGGTCTTTTGCTTTTGTATTTATGGGAACTATATATTTTGAAACAAACAGGATTTTTATAATATGGGATTATGTTTTCTGCTAAAATGGTCAATAAAAAAGAAACCCAAAATCGTAGTTCTCTTTGTGATGGAAGCCAAAATGTATTGTCATTTGGCAACGAAACCAAGAATTTCACATATTACAAGTCGATAGGAAATTACTTCAACACCAAAAACAGATTGGTTTTACTGGGGATTGAACCCAGGACCTTCTGCGTGTGACGCAGACGTGATGACCACTACACTATGAAACCTTTGAAATCCTGCACAGTAATGGCAATTAGAGTCGAGTTTTGACCGCCAGGGGAAAAAAAACAAATTCGTAGCTCTGTTGGTGATGGAAGCTAAAACATCCCGTTATTCGGCAACAATGCCAAGAACTTAATATACTGCAGGTTGATAGGGGATTTTTTCAACACCAAGAACACATAAGTTTCACTGGGGATTGAACCAAGGACCTTCTGCGTGTAAAGCAGGCGTGATTTCCACTATACTATGAAACCTTTGAAAGCCTGAAAAATAATGGCAATTAGAGACGAGTTTTGACCGCCAGGGAAAAAAAAACAAATTCGTAGCTCTGTTGGGGATGAAAGCCAAAACATCCCATCATTCGGCAACAAAGCCAAGAACTTCATATATTGTAGTTTAATTGAGTATTATTTCAACACCAAGAACAGATTGGTTTTACTGGGGATTGAACGCAGGACCTTCTGCATGTTAAGCAGACGTGATGACCACTACACTATGAAACCTAATGGCAAGTTACTGTGTATTGGCCAGCAGAGCAGAATTGTGACTGACGGGGCCTTTTTATTACTGAAGGAAAGTATTTTTGGTTAATGAAACATTTACAATTTTTATTACATATTTTACCAGTTTTATTCCTACAAAGGGATTTTGCTTAAAAGGAAGTTTACATTGAATGTGTTACTTTTTTCCACATAGTTTAGTTGTTTGCTTTTGTATTTAAAGTAACTATATATTTTGAAACAAACAGGATTTTTATAAAATGGGATTATGTTTTCTGCTAAAATGGTCAATAACAAAGAAACCCAAAATCGTAGTTCTCTTGGTGATACAAGCCAAAATATATTATCAGTTGGCAACAAAACAAAGAATTTCATATCTTACAGGTTGATAGCAAATTACTTCAACAGCGAAAACAGCTTGTTTTTACTGGGGATTGAACCCAGGACCTTCTGCGTGTGAAGTAGACGTGATGACGACTCCACTATGAAACCTGTGAAATCCTGCAAAGTAATGGCATTTAGAGACGAGTTTTGACCGCCAGGGAAAAAAAAAATAATAATTTGTAGTTTTGTTTGTGATGGAAGCCAAAACATCCCGTCATACGGCAACAAAGCCGAGAACTTCATATATTGTAGTTGGATAGCGTATTATTTCAACACTAAGAATAGATTGGTTTCACTGGGGATTGAACCCAGGACCTTCTGCGTGTTAAGCAGACTTGATCACCACTACACTATGAAACCTGACAAAAAGTTACTGTGTATTGGCTAGCAGAGCAGAATTGTGACTGACGGGGCCTTTTTATTGCTGAAGGAAAGTATTTTTGGTTAATGAAACATTTACAATTATTATTACATATTTTACCAGTTTTATTCCTACAAAGGGATTTTGCTTAAATTGAAGTTTATATTGAATGTGTTACTTTTTTCTCCATAGTTTGGTCTTTTGCTTTTGTATTTATGGGAACTATATATTTTGAAACAAATAAGATTTTTATAATATGGGATTATGTTTTCTGCTAAAATGGTCAATAAAAAAGAAACCCAAAATCGTAGTTCTCTTGGTGATGGAAGCCAAAATATATTATCAGTTGGCAACAAAACAAAGAATTACATATGTTACAGGTTGATAGCAAATTACTTCAACAGCGAAAACGGCTTGTTTTTACTGGGGATTGAACCCAGGACCTTCTGCGTGTGAAGTAGACGTGATGACGACTCCACTATGAAACCTGTGAAATCCTGCAAAGTAATGACATTTAGAGACGAGTTTTGACCGTCAGGGGAAAAAATAAATAATTTGTAGCTCTGTTGGTGATGAAAGCCAAAACATCCCGTCATCTGTCAACAAAGCCGAGAACTTCATATATTGTAGTTGGATTGCGTATTATTTCAACACTAAGAACTGATTGGTTTCACTGGGGATTGAACCCAGGACCTTCTGCGTGTTAAGCAGACGTGATGACCACTACACTATGAAACCTGACAAAAAGTTACTGTGTATTGGCTAGCAGAGCAGAATTGTGACTGACGGGGCCTTTTTATTGCTGAAGGAAAGTATTTTTGGTTAATGAAACATTTACAATTATTATTACATATTTTACCAGTTTTATTCCTACAAAGGGATTTTGCTTAAATTGATGTTTATATTGAATGTGTTACTTTTTTTCTCCATAGTTTGGTCTTTTGCTTTTGTATTTATGGGAACTATATTTTTTGAAACAAATAGGATTTTTATAATATGGGATTATGTTTTCTTCTAAAATGGTCAATAAAAAAGAAACCCAAAATCGTAGTTCTCTTTGTGATGGAAGCCAAAATGTATTGTCATTTGGCAACGAAACCAAGAATTTCACATATTACAAGTCGATAGGAAATTACTTCAACACCAAAAACAGATTGGTTTCACTGGGGATTGAACCCAGGACCTTCTGCGTGTGAAGCAGATGTGATGACCACTACACTATGAAACCTTCGAAATCCTGCAAAGTAATGGCAATTTGAAACGAGTTTTGACCGCCAGGGGGAAAAAACAAATTCGTAGCTCTGTTGGTGATGGAAGCTAAAACATCCCGTTATTCAGCAACAAAGCCAAGAATTTTATATACTGCAGGTTGATAGGGGATTATTTCAACACCAAGAACACATGGGTTTCACTGGGGATTAAACCCAGGACCTTCTGCGTGTAAAGCAGACGTGATTTCCACTACACTATGAAACCTTTGAAAGCCTGCAAAGTAATGGCAATTAGAGACGAGTTTTGACCGCCAGGGAAAAAAAAAACAAATTCGTAGCTCTGTTGGGGATGGAAGCCAAAACATCCCATCATTCGGCAACAAAGCCAAGAACTTCATATATTGTAGTTTAATTGAGTATTATTTCAACACCAAGAACAGATTGGTTTTACTGGGGATTGAACGCAGGACCTTCTGCGTGTTAAGCAGACGTGATGACCACTACTCAATGAAACCTGATGGAAAGTTACTGTGTATTGGCTAGCAGAGCAGAATTGTGACTGACGGGGCCTTTTTATTGCTGAAGGAAAGTATTTTTGGTTAATGAAACATTCACAATTTTTATTGCATATTTTACCAGTTTTATTCCTACAAAGGGATTTTGCTTAAAAGGAAGTTTACATTGAATGTGTTACTTTTTTCCACATAGTTTAGTTGTTTGCTTCTGTATTTAAAGGAACTATATATTTTGAAACAAATAGGATTTTTATAATATGGGATTATGTTTTCTGCTAAAATGGTCAATAAAAAAGAAACCCAAAATCGTAGTTCTCTTGGTGATGGAAGCCAAAATATATTATCAGTTGGCAACAAAACAAAGAATTTCATATGTTACAGGTTGATAGCAAATTACTTGAACAGCAAAAACGGCTTGTTTTTACTGGGGATTGAACCCAGGACCTTCTGCGTGTGAAGTAGACGTGATGACGACTCCACTATGAAACCTGTGAAAACCTGCAAAGTAATGGCATTTAGAGACGAGTTTTGACCGCCAGGGGAAAAAAAAAAAATAATTTGTAGTTCTGTTTGTGATGGAAGCCAAAACATCCCGTCATTCGGCAACAAAGCCGAGAACTTCATATATTGTAGTTGGATAGCGTATTATTTCAAAACTAAGAACAGATTGATTTCACTGGGGATTGAACCCAGGACCTTCTACATGTAAAGCAGACGTGATGACCACTACTCTATGAAACCTGATGGAAAGTTACTGTGTATTGGCTAGCAGAGCAGAATTGTGACTGACGGGGCCTTTTTATTGCTGAAGGAAAGTATTTTTGGTTAATGAAACATTTACAATTATTATTACATATTTTACCAGTTTTATTCCTACAAAGGGATTTTGCTTAAATTGAAGTTTATATTGAATGTGTTACTTTTTTCTCCATAGTTTGGTCTTTTGCTTTTGTATTTATGGGAACTATATATTTTGAAACAAATAGGATTTTTATAATATGGGATTATGTTTTCTGCTAAAATGGTCAATAAAAAAGAAACCCAAAATTGTAGTTCTCTTGGTGATGGAAGCCAAAATATATTATCAGTTGGCAACAAAACAAAGAATTTCATATGTTACAGGTTGATAGCAAATTACTTCAACAGCAAAAACGGCTTGTTTTTACTGGGGATTGAACCCAGGACCTTCTGCGTGTGAAGTAGACGTGATGACGACTCCACTATGAAACCTGTGAAATCCTCCAAAGTAATGGCATTTAGAGACGAGTTTTGACCGCCAGGGGAAAAAAAAAAATAATTTGTAGTTCTGTTTGTGATGGAAGCCAAAACATCTCGTCATTCGGCAACAAAGCCGAGAACTTCATATATTGAAGTTGGATAGCGTATTATTTCAACACTAAGAACAGATTGGTTTCACTGGGGATTAAACCCAGGACTAGAGATGAGCGAACCGGTCGTGGTTCGGCTCGAGTCGGTTCGCCGAACGGGGGTCCCGTTCGAGTTCGGTTCGTCGAACGTTCGACGAACCGAACTCGAACCAATAGGCTATAATGGGAGGCAATCACAAACACATAAAAATGCATTATAAATGTACACAAACAGTTAATAAACATTGCCATAACACTTACCGGTCCCTGCGATCCCTCCTGTACTCTGTCTCCTGCCGCTATTCCATCCGATGATCGCTGAATCCTCCCCGTGACCAGCACTGCCAGCAGAGATGCAGGACCTATCATGACGTCAAAATAGCCATGTGACCAGTCACGTGGCTATTATCTCATTGGCTACAGACTGGTCACATGACTATGACGCGTCATGTAGGACCTGCGAGTGCATCTCTCCGGTATACGGTGCACATATGTGTATCGCCGTGTACCGGCGACATGCTCTAGCACACGGTCGACTCCCCATTCCGTTGGGGACCGGCTGACATAGCCGGTCATTAACGGAGATCACCGTTGCCATAGCAACGCAGTTAGTGGTGACGTCACCGCTAACCGCGGCTCCGAGAGCACCGTTGCTATGGTAACGCGTCTGTCAGCGTTACCGCTGTTACCGCTGACAGCCAGCACTGATCACTCACGGAGTGAAGGCTGCACGCTGCTTCCCGATTGTAGTGAGGATTGTAGTGAGGATGAGGTTCCTCAGCCCCAAGTGATGAGCTGGGTAAACTCATCCTCACTACAATCGTCACTACTACTACACTAGTGAGGATTGTAGTGAGGATGAGGTTCCTCAGCCCCAAGTGATGAGCTGGGTAAACTCATCCTCACTACAATCGTCACTACTACTACACTAGTGATGATTGTAGTGAGGATGAGGTTCCTCAGCCCCAAGTGATGAGCTGGGTAAACTCATCCTCACTACAATCGTCACTACTACTACACTAGTGATGATTGTAGTGAGGATGAGGTTCCTCAGCCCCAAGTGATGAGCTGGGTAAACTCATCCTCACTACAATCGTCACTACTACTACACTAGTGAGGATTGTAGTGAGGATGAGGTTCCTCAGCCCCAAGTGATGAGCTGGGTAAACTCATCCTCACTACAATCGTCACTACTACTACACTAGTGAGGATTGTCGTGAGGATGAGGTTCCTCATCCCCAAGTGATGAGCTGGTGAACCTCATCCTCACTACAATCGTCACTACTACTACACTAGAAAGAAAGAAGACAGAAGAGCAGGATCGTGGAGGGCTGACAGGGGGTAATAAAGATGGAGTCTCTAATGTGTCTGTGTATTTATTTCTATTAAAGTATTTTTTTCTCTGTGTGGTGTTTTTTTTAACCCTTTATTGGAGATTCTTAATGTCCGGGTCAAACGTGCCTGACATTAAGAATCTCTGGCTTAATTCTGGCTAGTAAAACAAAGCCAGTATTAACTCATGATTAACCAACAAGCCACCCGGCTTCAGGGCTGTTGGAAGAGTTGGATACAGCGCCAGATGATGGCGCTTCTATGAGAGCGCCATTTTCTGGGACGGCTGCGGACTGAAATTCGCAGCAGAGGCGCCCAGAAACCTCGGGCTAACCTGTGCTGCGGATTCCAATCCCCAGCTGCCTAGTTGTACCCGGCTGGACATAAAAAATGGGGCGAAGCCCACGTCATTTGTTTTTTAATTATTTCATGAAATAAGTGAAATAATTAAAAAAAACGGGCTTCCCTATATTTTTGGTTCCCAGCCGGGTACAAATAGGCAACTGGGGGTTGGAGGCAGCCCGTGGGTGCCTGCTGTACCTGGCTAGCATACAAAAATATGGCAAAGCCCACGTCATTTTTTTGGTGGGCAAAAAAATTCTGCATACAGTCCTGGATGGAGTATGCTGAGCCTTGTAGTTCTGCAGCTGCTGTCTGCTCTTCTCCATACAGACACACAGCAGCTGCAGAATTACAAGGCTCAGCATACTCCATCCAGGACTGTATGCAGAAGTTTTTTGCCCCCTGAAAAAATTATGTGGGCTTCGCCATATTTTTGTATGCTAGCCAGGTAAAGCAGGCAGGTACGGCTGCCCCCAACCCCCAGTTGCCTATTTGTACCCGGCTGGGAACCAAAAATAAAGGGAAGCCCTTTTTTTATTATTTCATGAATTTCATTAAATAATTAGAAAACAAATGACGTAGTCTTCACTAGAGTTGAGCGCGGTTCGTGGTTCGTGGTTCTCCAGTTCTAGGCTCGAGTGATTTTGGGGCATGTTCTAGATCGAACTAGAACTCGAGCTTTTTGCAAAAGCTCGATAGTTCTAGAAACGTTCGAGAACGGTTCTAGCAGCCAAAAAACAGCTAAATCTTAGCTTGGTTTCTGCTGTAATAGTGTAAGTCACTCTGTGAATCAAACTATTATCACATTTCAGTGTATAGTGTGCGTGAACAGCGCCTTCAGATCACTGCTGTTTCTATAATGGCGATCGCCATTTTTTTTTTTTTTTTCTTGTCTTCCTTCCCTAAGCGCGCGCGTCTTGTGGGGCTGGCCAGCATGTCAGCCAATCACAGACACACACACACCTAAGTGGACTTTGAGGCAGAGAAGCAACGGCATGTGTGATAGGATCTGCATGTCACATGTCCCTGCATTATAAAACCGGACATTTTCTTCACGATCGCCATTATCTGCCTTCTGCGTCTTTGGTGTCAGACATCACTGTCGCAGTTCCGTCCTTTGTCCTATCGCCGATACAGCTGTATGCGCTGCATACACAGCGTTAGACAGCTTAGGGAGAGCACATTCTAGCAGTCCTTTTAAGGGCTCGTACCGGCAGGGTCAGAGAGCCATAGGTGACAGGTCCTGCAAACAGCAACAGCGTCTGTGTAGCCCAGGTCAGGGATTTCCTCCCTGCATTTCACCATTAGGAGGGAATAGAAAGGCAGGCTTCCATTCCTCTACCCAGAGCACCACAATCCTGCCACTGTACCCTCTTGTCCTCTGCACACTCCAACTCATTCTAACTAAGCCATTATACTAGCAAACACTCAGTGTACCTAGTGGCATCCTATCTGTGGCTATTGGACTTTGCTATAGTCCCACTAGTGCAAAGACATTTGCAGAGCACATCTGCCTGCATTGCACACTCCAAGTTTTTTAAACTAAGCAATTTTACTAGCAAACACTCAGTGTACCTAGTGGCATCCTATACGTGGCTATTGGACTTTGCTATAGTCCCACTAGTGCAAAGACATTAGCAGAGCACATCTGCCTGCATTGCACACTCCAAGTTTTTTAAACTCAGCCATTATACTAGCAAACACTCTGTACCTAGTGGCATCCTATACGTGGCTATTGGACTTTGCTATAGTCCCACTAGGGCCAAGACATTTGCAGAGCGCATCTGCCTGCGTTGCACACTCCAACAAATTATAACGAAGCCATTATACTAGCAAACACTCAGTGTACCTAGTGGCATCCTATACGTGGCTATTGGACTTTGCTATAGTCCCACTAGTGCCAAGACATTTGCAGAGCACATCTGCCTGCATTGCACACTCCAAGTTTTTTAAACTAAGCAATTTTACTAGCAAACACTCAGTGTACCTAGTGGCATCCTATACGTGGCTATTGGACTTTGCTATAGTCCCACTAGTGCAAAGACATTAGCAGAGCACATCTGCCTGCATTGCACACTCCAAGTTTTTTAAACTCAGCCATTATACTAGCAAACACACAGTGTACCTAGTGGCATCCTATACGTGGCTATTGGACTTTGCTATAGTCCCACTAGTGCCAAGACATTTGCAGAGCGCATCTGCCTGCATTGCACACTCCAACTAATTATAACGAAGCCATTATACTAGCAAACACTCAGTGTACCTAGTGGCATCCTATACGTGGCTATTGGACTTTGCTATAGTCCCACTAGTGCCAAGACATTTGCAGAGCGCATCTGCCTGCGTTGCACACTCCAACTAATTATAACGAAGCCATTATACTAGCACACACTCAGTGTACCTAGTGGCATCCTATACGTGGCTATTGGACTTTGCTATAGTCCCACTAGTGCCAAGACATTTGCAGAGCGCATCTGCCTGCGTTGCACACTACAACAAATTATAACGAAGCCATTATACTAGCAAACACTCAGTGTACCTAGTGGCATCCTATACGTGGCTATTGGACTTTGCTATAGTCCCACTAGTGCCAAGACATTTGCAGAGCGCATCTGCCTGCGTTGCACACTCCAACTAATTATAACGAAGCCATTATACTAGCATACACTCAGTGTACCTAGTGGCATCCTATACGTGGCTATTGGACTTTGCTATAGTCCCACTAGGGCCAAGACATTTGCAGAGCACATCTGCCTGCATTGCACACTCCAAGTTTTTTAAACTAAGCAATTTTACTAGCAAACACTCAGTGTACCTAGTGGCATCCTATACGTGGCTATTGGACTTTGCTATAGTCCCACTAGTGCAAAGACATTAGCAGAGCACATCTGCCTGCATTGCACACTCCAAGTTTTTTAAACTCAGCCATTATACTAGCAAACACACAGTGTACCTAGTGGCATCCTATACGTGGCTATTGGACTTTGCTATAGTCCCACTAGTGCCAAGACATTTGCAGAGCGCATCTGCCTGCGTTGCACACTCCAACTAATTATAACGAAGCCATTATACTAGCAAACACTCAGTGTACCTAGTGGCATCCTATACGTGGCTATTGGACTTTGCTATAGTCCCACTAGTGCCAAGACATTTGCAGAGCACATCTGCCTGCGTTGCACACTCCAACTAATTATAACGAAGCCATTATACTAGCAAACACTCAGTGTACCTAGTGGCATCCTATACGTGGCTATTGGACTTTGCTATAGTCCCACTAGTGCCAAGACATTTGCAGCACGTCTGCCTGCGTTGCACACTCCAACGAATTATAACTAAGTTACATTGTCAGGGATATTTATTCTTTATTATTCTGCTGTTAATAAAGCTAGACCACCACTGCAATCTTCACCACCTCTCAATTTTTACTACCACATTTTCAGTCCACAATCTTGTCGCAATCAACATGAGTGGCAAAATGACAGATGCTGGTGGAAAGGGGAAGAGGCGTGGTGGAAAAGGCAAAAAATGTTTTGTCAGTGGGGAAGGTGGCAAAGCTCCATTATCATCTGCTGAAGATAGACCATCTACTAGCAAAAGTAAGATGTCTACTACTTATTGTGGACAATCCGATGTGCTCCCTTTTTTACGGACATGAACAAGAGGAACAAAGGTAGATGATGGGCAAAAAAGGAAAATGCTTGAATGGATCTCAAGTGGTCCAACAAGTGCCCTCTCAGCCACTTCAAGTACCGCATCCAAAAAACACCATTCCTCTGAGTTGTCATCCCAATCACACTTGATTTCTCCCAGCTCTGAAGTCTCCATCAGCCCTGCACAGTATGGTGGAACTGAGATGGCTGAGTCTGCAGAGCTGTTCAGTCACACTATAGCCTGGGAATCAGAGGTCTGCTCCCAAGCTACAGTGAGTACAGAACAGGAAATGGTCTGCAGTGATGCCCAGAACCTTTGTGACTCAGATTCAGGCCGTGAGGACCAAGTTTCTGAGCATAATGTTGACCCTTTGTCACAAACTGTAACACCTGTGGTTATAGACAATGAGGAACATACTGATGAAGATGAGACGCAGATACCCGATTGGGATGACAACTTAAATATTCGGTCAGAGCAAGAAGAGGCTCGGTCTGAGGGGGAGGGGAGTGCAAACACAACAATTGATGATGACGTTCTAGATCCCACCTACTGTCAACCCCCAGTCAGGCACTCGAGGAGGTCAACAGAGGCGGTGGAGGAGGATGCAACCGACGACGAAGTTACCTTGCGCCTTCCTGGACAGAGTCGGAGCACTGGTAGCACGTCTACAACTGCATCCTCAGCCACCACTCTGCCTATGAGCATTATTCGGGGTGGATCAACAGGTCGCATGGCCTCTAAGCCTTGCCTAGCCTGGGCCTTTTTTCACATCGAAAAAGATCGCCCAACTCATGTGATATGTAACATTTGTCATGATTCTGTTAGTAGAGGTCAAAACCTCAGCAGTTTGACAACTTCTTCCATGAATCGTCACATGAATAAATATCATAAGTCCCGGTGGGAAGCTCACCGTGCTGCAATGCCGGCTAGCGGAGCGAACCATCCACCGCCCGCCCCTTTCAGTGCATCCGCGCGCTCTTCATCTTCTAGGACTGTGGGGACAGCTGTCACACCTGTTTTTCCACGCAAAACTTCCACCACTGTAACCGCAACAGGCAGTTTGCTTGTAAGGTCGTCAGTTGGTTTGGAAGGGGAAACAAGTGAGTGTGTACAGCTCTCTCAGACATCGATAGCACCAACGTTGGATGAAGGCAACATCATGTCTCCGCCTGCACTTTCCTCACAAACCTGCATTTTTCCAGGGACACCCTACTCAACACCGTCTACACACAGCAGCCAGATCTCTGTCCCTCAGATGTGGTCAAATAAAAGGCCACTTCCTCCGACCCATGACAAAGCTAAGAGGTTGACTCTATCCCTCTGTAAGCTGTTGGCTACCGAAATGCTGCCTTTCCGCCTAGTGGACACACAGGATTTTAGAGACCTTATGTCTGTCGCTGTGCCCCAGTACCAGATGCCTAGTCGCCACTACTTCTCTAAGAAAGGTGTGCCCGCGCTACACCAGCATGTCGCACACAACATCACCGCTTCCTTGAGAAACTCTGTGTGTGAACGGGTGCATTTCACCACCGATACTTGGACCAGTAAGCATGGACAGGGACGTTACATGTCGCTGACTGGGCACTGGGTAACTATGGTGATAGATGGTGAAGGGTCTGCTGCACAAGTCTTGCCGTCCCCACGACTTGTGTGTCAATCCTCTGTCTGTCCAAGTTCCGCCACAGCTTCTGCATCCTCCACCTCATCTGGGTCCTCCACCTCCGCCCCAAGCCTGCCTGGTCAGGCCACCAGCGTTCTCACTGCGCAGAAGGAATCACGCACGCCTCATTACTATGCTGGCAGCCGAGCGCAACGGCATCAGGCGGTCTTTAGCTTGACATGTCTTGGTAATAAGAGTCACACAGCTGAGGAGTTGTGGTCAGCTCTGCGGTCCGAGTTTAATAAATGGTTGTCTCCACTCAACCTGCAGCCTGGTAAGGCCGTGTGCGACAATGCTGCAAACCTGGGTGCGGCCCTTCGCCTGGGCAAGGTGACACACGTACCTTGTATGGCTCACGTGTTGAACCTTGTCGTGCAGCAATTTTTAACACACTATCCCGGCCTAGATGGCCTTCTGAACAGGGCACGAAAACTGTCTGCTCACTTCCGGCGTTCAAGCGCCGCAGCTGAGCGACTTGCATCGCTCCAGAAGTCTTTCGGCCTGCCGGTTCATCGCCTGAAATGCGATGTGGCGACACGCTGGAATTCAACTCTACACATGTTACAGCGACTGTGGCAGCACCGCAGAGCCCTGGTGCAATACGTCATGACGTATAGCCTGGGCCAACGAGATGCAGAGGTGGGGCAGATCACCCTGATGGAGTGGTCTCAGATCAAGGACCTATGCACCCTTCTGCACAGTTTCGACATGGCGACGAATATGTTTAGCTCTGACAATGCCATTATCAGCATGACGATTCCAGTCATTTACATGCTGGAGCACACGCTAAACACTATTCGGAGTCAGGGGGTGGGACAACATGAAGGTGAGGAACTACAGGAGGATTCATATGTGCAAGGGACAACAACATCACCAAGATCCAGACGTTCATCATCACCAACGCAGCAGGCATGGGACCATGGGGAACAGGGATCGACAAGGGCGCATAGCAGCAGGCGAAATGTTGAGCAAGGTGCAGGAGAACATGAAGAAATGGAGGACGAACTGTCCATGGACATGGAAGACTCAGCGGATGAGGGAGACCTTGGTCAAATTTCAGTTGAAAGAGGTTGGGGGGAGATGTCAGAGGAAGAAAGAACGGTTAGCACCTCTATGCCACAAACACAGCGTGGACTTGGTCCGCATGGCTGCGCAAGACACATGAGTGCCTTCTTGTTGCACTACCTCCAACATGACAGTCGTATTGTCAAAATTAGAAGTGATGATGACTACTGGATTGCCACACTATTAGATCCCCGGTACAAGTCCAAATTTTGTGACATAATTCCAGCCATAGAAAGGGACGCACGTATGCAGGAGTATCAGCAGAAGCTGTTACTCGATCTTAGCTCGGCTTTTCCACTAAACAACCGTGCAGGTGCAGGGAGGGAATCTCCCAGTTGTAACTTGACAAACATGGGACGGTCTCGTCATCTTCACCAGTCTACCCGTACCAGTAGGACCGTATCTGGTGCCGGTAACAGCAATTTTATGGAATCTTTTCATAATTTTTTTAGACCCTCTTTTGCAAGGCCACCAGAGACAACAAGTCTGACACATACTCAACGGCTGGAGAGGATGATACAGGAGTATCTCCAAATGAACATCGATGCCATGACTGTGCAACTGGAGCCTTGCTCCTTTTGGGCTTCAAACATAGAAAAATGGCCAGAGCTCTCCAGTTACGCCTTGGAGATTTTGTCGTGTCCAGCTGCCAGCGTTGTCTCTGAACGTGTATTCAGTGCTGCTGGGTGTGTGCTGACAGATAAGCGCACGCGTCTGTCCAGTGACAATGTGGACAGACTGACGTTCATCAAAATGAACAAGTCATGGATCCAGAAGGAATTTACTACCCCTGTGTCATCCTGGGGAGAGTAAATGCTTGTGGATTTGGAATGTGCTTGATGCAAATCAAAACATCCTGTTTGCAACTAGGGCCCAAGTGCTGCCACTGATGGGGTGGGTGTCTGTGTGGCCCAATTTTTGGAAAAAAGGGAGACTCCGCTTGGAGTAACCCTTGCTTGCTGTGTTTTTAAAAGAAGCCAAGATGAACAGAGCTGGGATCAGGAAAGACTTTGCTACCTACCCCGGTGTCATCCTGGGGACGGATAAGAATGGCGTATTTTTGAATGTGCTTGATGCAAATCAAAACATCCTGTTTGCAACTAGGGCCCAAGTGCTGCCACTGATGGGGTGGGTGTCTGTGTGGCCCAATTTTTGGAAAAAAGGGAGACTCCGCTTGGAGTAACCCTTGCTTGCTGTGTTTTTAAAAGAAGCCAAGATGAACAGAGCTGGGATCAGGAAAGACTTTGCTACCTACCCCGGTGTCATCCTGGGGACGGATAAGAATGGCGTATTTTTGAATGTGCTTGATGCAAATCAAAACATCCTGTTTGCAACTAGGGCCCAAGTGCTGCCACTGATGGGGTGGGTGTCTGTGTGGCCCAATTTTTGGAAAAAAGGGAGACTCCGCTTGGAGTAACCCTTGCTTGCTGTGTTTTTAAAAGAAGCCAAGATGAACAGAGCTGGGATCAGGAAAGACTTTGCTACCTACCCCGGTGTCATCCTGGGGACGGATAAGAATGGCGTATTTTTGAATGTGCTTGATGCAAATCTAGCTGTGAAGTGTACAACTGGGGCACAACTGCTGCCACTGAAGGGGTGGGTGTGTGTGGGCCCAATTTTTGGAAAAAAGGGAGACTCCGCTTGGAGTAACCCTTGCTTGCTGTGTTTTTAAAAGAAGCCAAGATGAACAGAGCTGGGATCAGGAAAGACTTTGCTACCTACCCCGGTGTCATCCTGGGGACGGATAAGAATGGCGTATTTTTGAATGTGCTTGATGCAAATCAAAACATCCTGTTTGCAACTAGGGCCCAAGTGCTGCCACTGATGGGGTGGGTGTCTGTGTGGCCCAATTTTTGGAAAAAAGGGAGACTCCGCTTGGAGTAACCCTTGCTTGCTGTGTTTTTAAAAGAAGCCAAGATGAACAGAGCTGGGATCAGGAAAGACTTTGCTACCTACCCCGGTGTCATCCTGGGGACGGATAAGAATGGCGTATTTTTGAATGTGCTTGATGCAAATCTAGCTGTGAAGTGTACAACTGGGGCACAACTGCTGCCACTGAAAGGGTGGGTGTGTGTGGGCCCAATTTTTGGAAAAAAGGGAGACTCCGCTTGGAGTAACCCTTGCTTGCTGTGTTTTTAAAAGAAGCCAAGATGAACAGAGCTGGGATCAGGAAAGACTTTGCTACCTACCCCGGTGTCATCCTGGGGACGGATAAGAATGGCGTATTTTTGAATGTGCTTGATGCTAATCAAAACATCCTGTTTGCAACTAGGGCCCAAGTGCTGCCACTGATGGGGTGGGTGTCTGTGTGGCCCAATTTTTGGAAAAAAGGGAGACTCCGCTTGGAGTAACCCTTGCTTGCTGTGTTTTTAAAAGAAGCCAAGATGAACAGAGCTGGGATCAGGAAAGACTTTGCTACCCACCCCGGTGTCATCCTGGGGACGGATAAGAATGGCGTATTTTTGAATGTGCTTGATGCAAATCTAGCTGTGAAGTGTACAACTGGGGCACAACTGCTGCCACTGAAGGGGTGGGTGTGTGTGGGCCCAATTTTTGGAACAAAGGGAGACTCCGCTTGGAGTAACCCTTGCTTGCTGTGTTTTTAAAAGAAGCCAAGATGAACAGAGCTGGGATCAGGAAAGACTTTGCTACCTACCCCGGTGTCATCCTGGGGATGGATAAGAATGGCGTATTTTTGAATGTGCTTGATGCAAATCAAAACATCCTGTTTGCAACTAGGGCCCAAGTGCTGCCACTGATGGGGTGGGTGTCTGTGTGGCCCAATTTTTGGAAAAAAGGGAGACTCCGCTTGGAGTAACCCTTGCTTGCTGTGTTTTTAAAAGAAGCCAAGATGAACAGAGCTGGGATCAGGAAAGACTTTGCTACCTACCCCGGTGTCATCCTGGGGACGGATAAGAATGGCGTATTTTTGAATGTGCTTGATGCAAATCAAAACATCCTGTTTGCAACTAGGGCCCAAGTGCTGCCACTGATGGGGTGGGTGTCTGTGTGGCCCAATTTTTGGAAAAAAAGAGAGACTCCGCTTGGAGTAACCCTTGCTTACATTGTTTTTAAAAGAAGCCAAGATGAACAAGTCATGGATCAGCAAAGACTTTATCTACGTACCCCGGTGTCATCCTGGGGACGGATAAGAATGGCGTATTTTTGAATGTGCTTGATGCAAATGTAGCTGTGAAGTGTACAACTGGGGCACAAGTGCTGCCACTGAAGGGGTGGGTGTGTGTGTGGCCCAATTTTTGGAAAAAAGGGAGACTCCGCTTGGAGTCACCTTGCGGTGTTTTACATGATTTTAGAAGGGCGTGCCATGCCTATATCTGTGTGTCCTCCTCTTTTTCCTTGTCCAGCTGTTTTGTTTTCGCATGAGTATATGTCCTTGTCACTTTCCAATGTGTTTGAGTTGTTTGTCACCTTTAGGACACCTTTGAGGGTGTTTTCTAGGTGTTTTTCTGTGTTTGTGATTGCCTGCCATTGTTTCCTATGCAGTTCGAGTTCGGTTCGTCGAACGTTCGACGAACCGAACTCGAACGGGAGGTCCGTTCGGCGAACCAACCTCGAGCCGAACCGCGACCGGTTCGCTCATCTCTAGTCTTCACCCCATTTTTGTGTCCAGCCAGGTACAACTAGGCAGCTGGGGATTGGAATCCGCAGCACAGGTTGGCCTGAGCTTTCTGGGCCCCACTGCTGCGAATTGCAGTCTGCAGCCGCCTCAGAAAATGGCATTTTCATAGAAGCGCCATCTTCTGGCGCTGTATCCAACTCTTCCAGCACCTGCCTGCTATACCTGGCTAGCATACAAAAATATGGCGAAGCTCACGTCCTTTTTTTGTAGTTTTTTGGCAAAAAAATAAAAAATGCTTCCCTGGATTTTCCATTGCCAGTGAAGGTAACACCAAGCAGTGGGGGTTAGCAGCCAGTAGCTGCTTGGATTACCCTTACCTAGCAATACAAAAAATGCAGCGGGAGCCCATATATATTTTTTTTAATTATTTATTTAAATAACTAAAAACAAAATGGGCTTCCCTGTATTTTGATTGCTGGACATTACAGTGCTGTAAAAATAAATCTTTAAAAAAATGACGTAGCGCTCCGCGGTATTTTTGATTCTCAGCGCAGATAAAGCAGACAGCTATGGGTTGCCACCCCAGTCTGCCTGCCGTTACCTTGGTTGGCAATCAAAATACAGGGAAGCCCATTAATTTTTTCTATTTAAAAAATAGTTAAAAAAAAAAAATGACGTTGGGTCCCCCCATTTTTGATAGCCAGCTAGGGTAAAGCAGACGGCTGTAGCCTGAAAACCACAGCTGGCAGCTTTACCGTGGTTGGGGATCCAATGTGGAGGTCCCCTCAGGCTCTTTTTTATAATTATTTTATAAATATTAATAATTACACAATAAAAGTAGGGTCCCCCCCAAATTGGATCACCAGCCAAGGTAAAGCGGACAGCTGTGGTCTGGTATTCTCAGGGTGGGAAGGTACATAGTTATTGGGCCTTCACAGCCTAAAAATAGCAGGCCGCAGGCACCCCAGATGTGGCGCATCCACTAGATGCGCCAATCCTGGCGCTTCACCCCAGCTCATCCCGTGCCCTGGTGCAGTGGCAAACGGGGTAATAAATCGGGATGATACTAGCTGTAAAGTCACCTGAGATCAAGCCCAGCAGTTTGTGATGTTATGGCGTCTATTAGATACCCAACATCATAAACTGTCAGTACTAACAAAAAAAAAAAAATCGACAAAAGAAATTTATTTGAAAAAACAGTCCCCAAAACATTTCCTCTTTCACCAATTTATTGTAAGAAAAAAAATAAAGGGGTCCCACGACGACTCTGGACCGTCTAGAATATGGGGGGGAGACACTCAGGGAACGTATCCCCCATTTTCTAGGAGTGCGGACCCTTCATGTGAGGAGTGTGGGTGCAATGAATCTGCACTCACTCTCCCCGGGTCCACAGCAGCAGAGTCCATGTCGTAATGGTTGCTACCAAAGCTGCAATGCCCTGCTCATGAGGTAAGGGCATGCCTAATCAGGAGAACTACTGTAGAGGAAGCTCTGCTCACTGGTATATAGGTGCTCAGAGGTAATAATAGATAAAATTAGTGAGTAGCCTCGGCACTCTAAATCTCCCAGACTAAGTCAGTAAGTCACAGCGGATAGTAATGCAAAATCACTCTTTATTGGTCCGTATTAAGAAAAAAAAAATTTTCATAAGCATATATGTTTTTGTCCAAAACAAGTTACAAATGACGTTTCGGCCTGAGCCTTCGTCAGATTGGACTTATCTGCATGTAATCATGAAAAATGACAATAATCAGTATCACATAAGAGTGAGAGAACAATAACATAAACTCGAACAATGTAGAGGTACAATTGGGATGCAGCAAAAAAATTGCAACACAGCAAGAAATGAAACACATGATACAAATGTCATAATACAGTACAAGGACAATATAGTAATGACAAATATGGGGTCAGAGTAGGCTTAGACAGCTCTGGTACGAAAAAGATGTCAATCATAAAGTAACATGTGCAGTAGGTGTAGAGCTACAGTATGCATGGCAGAGCTAATGGATAGACCGACCATAGAAAAAGAACAGAGAAAAAGTGGAGAAAAAGTGGAGAAAAAATGGATAAAAAGTGGAGAAAAAGTGAAGAAAAAGTGGAGAAAAAGTGGAGAAAAAGTGGATAAAAAGTGGAGAAAAAAATGGAGAAAAAGTGGAGAAAAAGTGGAGAAAAAGTGGAGAAAAAGTGGAGCACCCTTTGGTGCCTTTCATGTGGCACTAAGGGGTGCTTAGCTTTGTATTTAGCCAAAAAAATGAAAACAAAATGACGTAGGGTTCCCCCTAGTTTTGTAGCCAGCTAGGGTAAAGCAGACAGCTGCAGCCTGCAGGCCACAGCTGGCAACCTCACCTTGGCTGGTAATCCAAAACTGAGGGCACCCCACGCTGTTATTGTAAATTAAATAAATAATTAAAAAAAAAACCACGTAGGGGTCCCCCAAAATTGGATCACCAGCCAAGGTAAAGCAGACAGCTGAGGCCTGATATTCTCAGACTAGGGAGGTCCATGGTTATTGGACTCTCCCCAGCCTAAAAATAGCAGGCCGCAGCCGCCCCAGAAGTGGCGCATCCATTAGATGCACCAATCCTGGTACTTCGCCCCAGCTCATCCCGCACCCTGGTGCGGTGGCAAACGGGGTAATATATGGGGTTAATACCAGATGTGTAATGTCACCTGGCATTAAGCCCTGGGGTTGGTGAGGTCAGGCGTCTATCAGATACCTGACATCACCAACCCAGTCAGTAATAAAAAAAAATAGACGACAAACACATTTTTATTTGAAAAAACACTCCCCAAAACATTCCCTCTTTAACCAATTTATTAGAATGAAAAACAAATCCAGGTCTGGTGTAATCCAAGGGGTTGCCATGACGATCCACACTGTCCCAGTCAATGAAGAGCAGGATGTTCCCCATTGGCTGGGAGAGCAGTGCAGTGACCTGAGCTAACATCAATGGGTCAGCCCAGGTCACTGCAGGGGATGACAAGTGCTGCTGTCAGCGAGGTACATTACCTGCGCTGATCTCCAGCACACTGACAGCCCCTGTCACTGAGTTCAATGACCGCCGCCTTCACAGCCAAGAATCGCGAGAGGCCCGTGACGTCACCGCTAGTCAGTCTCAGGTCAGAAGCGAGAGAAGGTGATGTGACAAGCGGCGGCCATGAAGGACAGTGACAGCGCTGAGGTCGGGATGGCGGAACTTCATCACCGCAGGCAGGGCCGGCTCCAGGTTTTTGTGGGCCCCGGGCGGAAGAGTCCCAGTGGGCCCCATAAACACGCAGACACACACACATACACAGATACATACACGTACATATACATATTTAAAGACAAACTCACAAAAATACATATAAACAGACAAATCTATACAGTCATATACACTGACATACATAGATACACATCATACATGCATACATACAGAGACACACACTGCTATGCTGCATACATACATACATACATACATACAGACACACACATACTGCTCTGCATGCATACATACATATAGACAGACACACACACACTGCTCTGCTACATACATACATATAGGCAGACACACACATAATGCTCTGCTGCATACATACATACATACAGACACACACACACACTGCTCTGCTGCATACATACATACAGACAGACACGCATACTGCTCTGCTGCATACATACATGCATACATACATACAAACAGACACACATACTGCTCTTCTGCATACATACATACATACATACAGACAGACACGCATACTGCTCTGCATGCATACATACAGACATGCATACTGCTCTGCTGCATACATACATGCATACATACAGACAGACACGCATATTGCTCTGCTGCATATATATATACATACATACATAGACACGCATACTACTCTGCTACATATATACATACATACATAGACACGCATACTGCTCTGCTGCATATATACATACATACAGACACGCATACTACTCTGCTACATATATACATACATACATAGACACGCATACTGCTCTGCTGCATATATACATACATACATACAGACATGCATACTACTCTGCTACATATATACATACATACATAGACACGCATACTGCTCTGCTTCATATATACATACATACATATAGACACGCATACTGCTCTGCTGCATATATACATACATACATACAGACACGTATACTGCTCTGCTGCATACATACATGCATACATACAGACACGCATACTGCTCTGCTGCATACATACAAGCATACATACAGACACGCATACTGCTCTGCTGCATACATACATGCATACATACAGACAGACACGCATATTGCTCTGCTGCATATATATATACATACATACAGACACGCATACTACTCTGCTACATATATACATACATACATACAGACACGCATACTGCTCTGCTGCATATATATATACATACACGCATACTGCTCTGCTGCATATATACATACATACATACATACAGACATGCATACTGCTCTGCTACATATATACATACATACAGACACGTATACTGCTCTGCTGCATACATACATGCATACATACAGACAGACACGCATACTACTCTGCTACATATATACATACATACATACAGACACGCATACTGCTCTGCTGCATATATACATACATACATACACGCATACTGCTCTGCTGCATATATACATACATACAGACACGCATACTGCTCTGCTGCATACATACATACATACATACAGACACATATATTGCTCTGCTGCATACATACATACATACATACAGACACGCATACTGCTCTGCTGCATATATACATACATACATACACGCATACTGCTCTGCTGCATATATACATACATACAGACACGCATACTGCTCTGCTGCATACATACATACATACATACAGACACATATATTGCTCTGCTGCATACATACATACATACATATATACAGACACGCATACTGCTCTGCTGCATATATACATACATACACGCATACTGCTCTGCTGCATATATACCTACATACATACAGTCACGCATACTGCTCTGCTGCATATATACATACATACATACAGACACGCATACTGCTCTGCTGCATATATACATACATACATACAGACACGTATACTGCTCTGCTGCATACATACATGCATACATACAGACACGCATATTGCTCTGCTGCATATATATATACATACAGACACGCATACTACTCTGCTACATATATACATACATACAGACACGTATACTGCTCTGCTGCATACATACATGCATACATACAGACAGACACGCATATTGCTCTGCTGCATATATATATATACATACATACAGACACGCATACTACTCTGCTACATATATACATACATACATACATACAGACACGCATACTGCTCTGCTGCATATATGCATACATACAGACACGCATACTGCTCTGCTGCATATATACATACATGCATACAGACACGCATACTGCTCTGCTGCATACATACATGCATACATACAGACAGACACGCATATTGCTCTGCTGCATATATATATACATACAGACACGCATACTACTCTGCTACATATATACAGACACGTATACTGCTCTGCTGCATACATACATACATGCATACATACAGACAGACACGCATATTGCTCTGCTGCATATATATATACATACATACAGACACGCATACTACTCTGCTACATATATACATACATACATACAGACACGCATACTGCTCTGCTGCATATATACATACATACAGAAACGCATACTGCTCTGCTGCATATATACATACATACATACAGACACGTATACTGCTCTGCTGCATATATATATATACATACATACAGACACGTATACTGCTCTGCTGCATATATACATGCATACATACAGACACACATACTGCTCCGCTGCATATATACATACATACAGACACGCATACTGCTCTGCTGCATATATACATACATACATACAGACACGCATACTGCTCTGCTGCATATATACATACATTTAGACACGCATACTGCTCTGCTGCATGCATACATACAAACACACACCTTGCTCTGCGGGGCCCACACATGCGGCTCCGGGGGCCACACACACGGCTCTGCGGGGCCCACACACGCACGGGGGGACAGGGAGGGGTGGGGAGGGAGTGATGTCCCACATACTGATCATGTCACGGTGCAGATGGGGCCCACACAGCGCCGGAGGGAAGCGATGTGCTGGGGGTCGCTGGCTGGCACTGTGACTCCTTCATCTGTGCGACCGAGCAGGACGCCGGGCGGTAGCTCCGCCCACAGATGATGCTCAATGCAGGAGAACACAGTGAACGCTGTGTTCTGCGGGCCTTAAAGGGCCGGCAGCCACAGTTTCCAGTGCCAAGGACTGCTGCCCCCGGGCCGACCGCAGGTAAGCCGAGCGGGACCGTGTGTGTGTGTGTGTGTGTATGTGTGTGTGTGTATACGTGTGTACATGCCGCGGGCAGGAGGGGGCGGAGCGAGCTGAGCGGGGAAGTGTGGGCTTCCTGCACGTAACTAGGATAAACATCGGGTTACTAACCAAAGCGCTTTGGTTGGATACCCGATGTATATCTTGGTTACCAGCTTGTGGCAGGCTGCCAGCGATGGCTCCTGCACACTATAGCTGTTAAAAGCCCTGCTTTTTGCTGCTAGAACCGTTCTCGAACGTATCTAGAACTATTGAGCTTTTGCAAAAAGCTCGAGTTCTAGTTCGATCAGCCCCCAAATTCACTCGTGCCTATAACTGGAGAACCTCGAACCTCGAACCGCGCTCAACTCTACCCAGGACCTTCTGCGTGTTAAGCAGAAATAATGACCACTACACTATGAATCCTGACGAAAAGTTACTGTGTATTGGCTAGCAGAGCAGAATTGTGACTGACGGGGCCTTTTTATTGCTGAAGGAAAGTATTTTTGGTTAATGAAACATTTACAATTATTATTACATATTTTACCAGTTTTATTCCTACAAAGGGATTTTGCTTAAATTGAAGTTTATATTGAATGTGTTACTTTTTTCTCCATAGTTTGGTCTTTTGCTTTTGTATTTATGGGAACTATATATTTTGAAACAAATAGGATTTTTATAATATGGGATTATGTTTTCTGCTAAAATGGTCAATAAAAAAGAAACCCAAAATCGTAGTTCTCTTTGTGATGGAAGCCAAAATGTATTGTCATTTGGCAACGAAACCAAGAATTTCACATATTACAAGTCGATAGGAAATTACTTCAACACCAAAAACAGATTGGTTTCACTGGGGATTGAACCCAGGACCTTCTGCGTGTGAAGCAGATGTGATTTCCACTACACTATGAAACCTTTGAAAGCCTGCAAAGTAATGGCAATTAGAGACGAGTTTTGACCGCCAGGGAAAAAAAAAACAAATTCGTAGCTCTGTTGGGGATGGAAGCCAAAACATCCCATCATTCGGCAACAAAGCCAAGAACTTCATATATTGTAGTTTAATTGAGTATTATTTCAACACCAAGAACAGATTGGTTTTACTGGGGATTGAACGCAGGACCTTCTGCGTGTTAAGCAGACGTGATGACCACTACTCTATGAAACCTGATGGAAAGTTACTGTGTATTGGCTAGCAGAGCAGAATTGTGACTGACGGGGCCTTTTTATTGCTGAAGGAAAGTATTTTTGGTTAATGAAACATTCACAATTTTTATTACATATTTTACCAGTTTTATTCCTACAAAGGGATTTTGCTTAAAAGGAAGTTTACATTGAATGTGTCACTTTTTTCCACATAGTTTAGTTGTTTGCTTCTGTATTTAAAGGAACTATATATTTTGAAACAAATAGGATTTTTATAATATGGGATTATGTTTTCTGCTAAATTGGTCAATAAAAAAGAAACCCAAAATCGTAGTTCTCTTGGTGATGGAAGCCAAAATTTATTATCAGTTGGCAACAAAACATAGAATTTCATGTGTTACAGGTTGATAGCAAATTACTTGAACAGCGAAAACGGCTTGTTTTTACTGGGGATTGAACCCAGGACCTTCTGCGTGTGAAGTAGACGTGATGACGACTCCACTATGAAACCTGTGAAATCCTGCAAAGTAATGGCATTTAGAGACGAGTTTTGACCGCCAGGGGAAAAAAAAAAATAATTTGTAGTTCTGTTTGTGATGGAAGCCAAAACATCCCGTCATTCGGCAACAAAGCCGAGAACTTCATATATTGTACTTGGATAGCGTATTATTTCAACACTAAGAAAAGATTGGTTTCACTGGCGATTGAACCCAGGACCTTCTGCGTGTTACGCAGACGTGATGACCACTACACTATGAAACCTGATGAAAAGTTACTGTGTATTGGCTAGCAGAGCAGAATTGTGACTGACGGGGCCTTTTTATTGCTGAAGGAAAGTATTTTTGGTTAATGAAACATTTACAATTATTATTACATATTTTACCAGTTTTATTCCTACAAAGGGATTTTGCTTAAATTGAAGTTTATATTGAATGTGTTACTTTTTTCTCCATAGTTTGGTCTTTTGCTTTTGTATTTATGGGAACTATATATTTTGAAACAAATAAGATTTTTATAATATGGGATTATGTTTTCTGCTAAAATGGTCAATAAAAAAGAAACCCAAAATCGTAGTTCTCTTGGTGATGGAAGCCAAAATATATTATCAGTTGGCAACAAAACAAAGAATTACATATGTTACAGGTTGATAGCAAATTACTTCAACAGCGAAAACGGCTTGTTTTTACTGGGGATTGAACCCAGGACCTTCTGCGTGTGAAGTAGACGTGATGACGACTCCACTATGAAACCTGTGAAATCCTGCAAAGTAATGACATTTAGAGACGAGTTTTGACCGTCAGGGGAAAAAATAAATAATTTGTAGCTCTGTTGGTGATGGAAGCCAAAACATCCCGTCATCCGTCAACAAAGCCAAGAACTTCATATATTGTAGTTGGATTGCGTATTTTTTCAACACTACGAACTGATTGGTTTCACTGGGGATTGAACCCAGGACCTTCTGCGTGTTAAGCAGACGTGATGACCACTACACTATGAAACCTGACGAAAAGTTACTGTGTATTGGCTAGCAGAGCAGAATTGTGACTGACGGGGCCTTTTTATTGCTGAAGGAAAGTATTTTTGGTTAATGAAACATTTACAATTATTATTACATATTTTACCAGTTTTATTCCTACAAAGGGATTTTGCTTAAATTGATGTTTATATTGAATGTGTTACTTTTTTCTCCATAGTTTGGTCTTTTGCTTTTGTATTTATGGGAACTATATTTTTTGAAACAAATAGGATTTTTATAATATGGGATTATGTTTTCTGCTAAAATGGTCAATAAAAAAGAAACCCAAAATCGTTGTTCTCTTTGTGATGGAAGCCAAAATGTATTGTCATTTGGCAACGAAACCAAGAATTTCACATATTACAAGTCGATAGGAAATTACTTCAACACCAAAAACAGATTGGTTTCACTGGGGATTGAACCCAGGACCTTCTGCGTGTGAAGCAGATGTGATGACCACTACACTATGAAACCTTCGAAATCCTGCAAAGTAATGGCAATTTGAAACGAGTTTTGACCGCCAGGGGGAAAAAACAAATTCGTAGCTCTGTTGGTGATGGAAGCTAAAACATCCCGTTATTCAGCAACAAAGCCAAGAATTTTATATACTGCAGGTTGATAGGGGATTATTTCAACACCAAGAACACATGGGTTTCACTGGGGATTAAACCCAGGACCTTCTGCGTGTAAAGCAGACGTGATTTCCACTACACTATGAAACCTTTGAAAGCCTGCAAAGTAATGGCAATTAGAGACGAGTTTTGACCGCCAGGGAAAAAAAAACAAATTCGTAGCTCTGTTGGGGATGGAAGCCAAAACATCCCATCATTCGGCAACAAAGCCAAGAACTTCATATATTGTAGTTTAATTGAGTATTATTTCAACACCAAGAACAGATTGGTTTTACTGGGGATTGAACGCAGGACCTTCTGCGTGTTAAGCAGACGTGATGACCACTACTCAATGAAACCTGATGGAAAGTTACTGTGTATTGGCTAGCAGAGCAGAATTGTGACTGACGGGGCCTTTTTATTGCTGAAGGAAAGTATTTTTGGTTAATGAAACATTCACAATTTTTATTGCATATTTTACCAGTTTTATTCCTACAAAGGGATTTTGCTTAAAAGGAAACTTACATTGAATGTGTTACTTTTTTCCCACATAGTTTAGTTGTTTGCTTCTGTATTTAAAGGAACTATATATTTTGAAACAAATAGGATTTTTATAATATGGGATTATGTTTTCTGCTAAAATGGTCAATAAAAAAGAAACCCAAAATCGTAGTTCTCTTGGTGATGGAAGCCAAAATATATTATCAGTTGGCAACAAAACAAAGAATTTCATATGTTACAGGTTGATAGCAAATTACTTGAACAGCAAAAACGGCTTGTTTTTACTGGGGATTGAACCCAGGACCTTCTGCGTGTGAAGTAGACGTGATGACGACTCCACTATGAAACCTGTGAAAACCTGCAAAGTAATGGCATTTAGAGACGAGTTTTGACCGCCAGGGGAAAAAAAAATAATAATTTGTAGTTCTGTTTGTGATGGAAGTCATAACATCCCGTCATTCGGCAACAAAGCCGAGAACTTCATATATTGTAGTTGGATAGCGTATTATTTCAAAACTAAGAACAGATTGATTTCACTGGGGATTGAACCCAGGACCTTCTGCGTGTTAAGCAGACGTGATGACCACTACACTATGAAACCTGATGAAAAGTTAGTGTTTATTGGCTAGCAGAGCAGAATTGTGACTGACGGGGCCTTTTTATTGCTGAAGGAAAGTATTTTTGGTTAATGAAACATTTACAATTATTATTACATATTTTACCAGTTTTATTCCTACAAAGGGATTTTGCTTAAATTGAAGTTTATATTGAATGTGTTACTTTTTTCTCCATAGTTTGGTCTTTTGCTTTTGTATTTATGGGAACTATATATTTTGAAACAAATAGGATTTTTATAATATGGGATTATGTTTTCTGCTAAAATGGTCAATAAAAAAGAAACCCAAAATCGTAGTTCTCTTGGTGATGGAAGCCAAAATATATTATCAGTTGGCAACAAAACAAAGAATTTCATATGTTACAGGTTGATAGCAAATTACTTCAACAGCAAAAACGGCTTGTTTTTACTGGGGATTGAACCCAGGACCTTCTGCGTGTGAAGTAGACGTGATGATGACTCCACTATGAAACCTGTGAAATCCTGCAAAGTAATGGCATTTAGAGACGAGTTTTGACCGCCAGGGGAAAAAAAAAAATAATTTGTAGTTCTGTTTGTGATGGAAGCCAAAACATCTCGTCATTCGGCAACAAAGCCGAGAACTTCATATATTGAAGTTGGATAGCGTATTATTTCAACACTAAGAACAGATTGGTTTCACTGGGGATTGAACCCAGGACTAGAGATGAGCGAACCGGTCGTGGTTCGGCTCGAGTCGGTTCGCCGAACGGGGGTCCCGTTCGAGTTCGGTTCGTCGAACGTTCGACGAACCGAACTCGAACCAATAGGCTATAATGGGAGGCAATCACAAACACATAAAAATGCATTATAAATGTACACAAACAGTTAATAAACATTGCCATAACACTTACCGGTCCCCGCGATCCCTCCTGTACTCTGTCTCCTGCCGCTATTCCATCCGATGATCGCTGAATCCTCCCCGTGACCAGCACTGCCAGCAGATATGCAGGACCTATCATGACGTCAAAATAGCCATGTGACCAGTCACGTGGCTATTATCTCATTGGCTACAGACTGGTCACATGACTATGACGCGTCATGTAGGACCTGCGAGTGCATCTCTCCGGTATACGGTGCACATATGTGTATCGCCGTGTACCGGCGACATGCTCTAGCACACGGTCGACTCCCCATTCCGTTGGGGACCGGCTGACATAGCCGGTCATTAACGGAGATCACCATTGCCATAGCAACGCAGTTAGTGGTGACGTCACCGCTAACCGCGGCTCCGAGAGCACCGTTGCTATGGTAACGCGTCTGTCAGCGTTACCGCTGTTACCGCTGACAGCCAGCACTGATCACTCACGGAGTGAAGGCTGCACGCTGCTTCCCGATTGTAGTGAGGATTGTAGTGAGGATGAGGTTCCTCAGCCCCAAGTGATGAGCTGGGTAAACTCATCCTCACTACAATCGTCACTACTACTACACTAGTGAGGATTGTAGTGAGGATGAGGTTCCTCAGCCCCAAGTGATGAGCTGGGTAAACTCATCCTCACTACAATCGTCACTACTACTACACTAGTGATGATTGTAGTGAGGATGAGGTTCCTCAGCCCCAAGTGATGAGCTGGGTAAACTCATCCTCACTACAATCGTCACTACTACTACACTAGTGATGATTGTAGTGAGGATGAGGTTCCTCAACCCCAAGTGATGAGCTGGGTAAACTCATCCTCACTACAATCGTCACTACTACTACACTAGTGAGGATTGTAGTGAGGATGAGGTTCCTCAGCCCCAAGTGATGAGCTGGGTAAACTCATCCTCACTACAATCGTCACTACTACTACACTAGTGATGATTGTAGTGAGGATGAGGTTCCTCAGCCCCAAGTGATGAGCTGGGTAAACTCATCCTCACTACAATCGTCACTACTACTACACTAGTGATGATTGTAGTGAGGATGAGGTTCCTCAGCCCCAAGTGATGAGCTGGGTAAACTCATCCTCACTACAATCGTCACTACTACTACACTAGTGAGGATTGTAGTGAGGATGAGGTTCCTCAGCCCCAAGTGATGAGCTAGGTAAACTCATCCTCACTACAATCGTCACTACTACTACACTAGTGAGGATTGTCGTGAGGATGAGGTTCCTCAGCCCCAAGTGATGAGCTGGTGAACCTCATCCTCACTACAATCGTCACTACTACTACACTAGAAAGAAAGAAGACAGAAGAGCAGGATCGTGGAGGGCTGACAGGGGGTAATAAAGATGGAGTCTCTAATGTGTCTGTGTATTTATTTCTATTAAAGTATTTTTTTCTCTGTGTGGTGTTTTTTTTTAACCCTTTATTGGAGATTCTTAATGGCCGGGTCAAACGTGCCTGACATGAAGAATCTCTGGCTTAATTCTGGCTAGTAAAACAAAGCCAGTATTAACTCATGATTACCCAACAAGCCACCCGGCTTCAGGGCTGTTGGAAGAGTTGGATACAGCGCCAGATGATGGCGCTTCTATGAGAGCGCCATTTTCTGGGACGGCTGCGGACTGAAATTCGCAGCAGAGGCGCCCAGAAACCTCGGGCTAACCTGTGCTGCGGATTCCAATCCCCAGCTGCCTAGTTGTACCCGGCTGGACATAAAAAATGGGGCGAAGCCCACGTCATTTGTTTTTTAATTATTTCATGAAATAAGTGAAATAATTAAAAAAAACGGGCTTCCCTATATTTTTGGTTCCCAGCCGGGTACAAATAGGCAACTGGGGGTTGGAGGCAGCCCGTGGGTGCCTGCTGTACCTGGCTAACATACAAAAATATGGCAAAGCCCACGTCATTTTTTTGGTGGGCAAAAAAATTCTGCATACAGTCCTGGATGGAGTATGCTGAGCCTTGTAGTTCTGCAGCTGCTGTCTGCTCTTCTCCATACAGACACACAGCAGCTGCAGAATTACAAGGCTCAGCATACTCCATCCAGGACTGTATGCAGAAGTTTTTTGCCCCCTGAAAAAATTATGTGGGCTTCGCCATATTTTTGTATGCTAGCCAGGTAAAGCAGGCAGGTACGGCTGCCCCCAACCCCCAGTTGCCTATTTGTACCCGGCTGGGAACCAAAAATAAAGGGAAGCCCTTTTTTTATTATTTCATGAATTTCATTAAATAATTAGAAAACAAATGACGTAGGCTTCACCCCATTTTTGTGGGAAGGTACATAGTTATTGGGCCTTCACAGCCTAAAAATAGCAGGCCGCAGGCACCCCAGATGTGGCGCATCCACTAGATGCGCCAATCCTGGCGCTTCACCCCAGCTCATCCCGTGCCCTGGTGCAGTGGCAAACGGGGTAATAAATCGGGATGATACTAGCTGTAAAGTCACCTGAGATCAAGCCCAGCAGTTTGTGATGTTATGGCGTCTATTAGATACCCAACATCATAAACTGTCAGTACTAACAAAAAAAAAAAAATCGACAAAAGAAATTTATTTGAAAAAACAGTCCCCAAAACATTTCCTCTTTCACCAATTTATTGTAAGAAAAAAAATAAAGGGGTCCCACGACGACTCTGGACCGTCTAGAATATGGGGGGGAGACACTCAGGGAACGTATCCCCCATTTTCTAGGAGTGCGGACCCTTCATGTGAGGAGTGTGGGTGCAATGAATCTGCACTCACTCTCCCCGGGTCCACAGCAGCAGAGTCCATGTCGTAATGGTTGCTACCAAAGCTGCAATGCCCTGCTCATGAGGTAAGGGCATGCCTAATCAGGAGAACTACTGTAGAGGAAGCTCTGCTCACTGGTATATAGGTGCTCAGAGGTAATAATAGATAAAATTAGTGAGTAGCCTCGGCACTCTAAATCTCCCAGACTAAGTCAGTAAGTCACAGCGGATAGTAATGCAAAATCACTCTTTATTGGTCCGTATTAAGAAAAAAAAAATTTTCATAAGCATATATGTTTTTGTCCAAAACAAGTTACAAATGACGTTTCGGCCTGAGCCTTCGTCAGATTGGACTTATCTGCATGTAATCATGAAAAATGACAATAATCAGTATCACATAAGAGTGAGAGAACAATAACATAAACTCGAACAATGTAGAGGTACAATTGGGATGCAGCAAAAAAATTGCAACACAGCAAGAAATGAAACACATGATACAAATGTCATAATACAGTACAAGGACAATATAGTAATGACAAATATGGGGTCAGAGTAGGCTTAGACAGCTCTGGTACGAAAAAGATGTCAATCATAAAGTAACATGTGCAGTAGGTGTAGAGCTACAGTATGCATGGCAGAGCTAATGGGTAGACCGACCATAGAAAAAGAACAGAGAAAAAGTGGAGAAAAAGTGGAGAAAAAATGGATAAAAAGTGGAGAAAAAGTGAAGAAAAAGTGGAGAAAAAGTGGAGAAAAAGTGGATAAAAAGTGGAGAAAAAAATGGAGAAAAAGTGGAGAAAAAGTGAAGAAAAAGTGGAGAAAAAGTGGAGAAAAAGTGGAGCACCCTTTGGTGCCTTTCATGTGGCACTAAGGGGTGCTTAGCTTTGTATTTAGCCAAAAAAATGAAAACAAAATGACGTAGGGTTCCCCCTAGTTTTGTAGCCAGCTAGGGTAAAGCAGACAGCTGCAGCCTGCAGGCCACAGCTGGCAACCTCACCTTGGCTGGTAATCCAAAACTGAGGGCACCCCACGCTGTTATTGTAAATTAAATAAATAATTAAAAAAAAAACCACGTAGGGGTCCCCCAAAATTGGATCACCAGCCAAGGTAAAGCAGACAGCTGAGGCCTGATATTCTCAGACTAGGGAGGTCCATGGTTATTGGACTTTCCCCAGCCTAAAAATAGCAGGCCGCAGCCGCCCCAGAAGTGGCGCATCCATTAGATGCGCCAATCCTGGTGCTTCGCCCCAGCTCATCCCGCGCCCTGGTGCGGTGGCAAACGGGGTAATATATGGGGTTAATACCAGATGTGTAATGTCACCTGGCATTAAGCCCTGGGGTTGGTGAGGTCAGGCGTCTATCAGATACCTGACATCACCAACCCAGTCAGTAATAAAAAAAAATAGACGACAAACACATTTTTATTTGAAAAAACACTCCCCAAAACATTCCCTCTTTAACCAATTTATTAGAATGAAAAACAAATCCAGGTCTGGTGTAATCCAAGGGGTTGCCATGACGATCCACACTGTCCCAGTCAATGAAGAGCAGGATGTTCCCCATTGGCTGGGAGAGCAGTGCAGTGACCTGAGCTAACATCAATGGGTCAGCCCAGGTCACTGCAGGGGATGACAAGTGCTGCTGTCAGCGAGGTACATTACCTGCGCTGATCTCCAGCACACTGACAGCCCCTGTCACTGAGTTCAATGACCGCCGCCTTCACAGCCAAGAATCGCGAGAGGCCCGTGACGTCACCGCTAGTCAGTCTCAGGTCAGAAGCGAGAGAAGGTGATGTGACAAGCGGCGGCCATGAAGGACAGTGACAGCGCTGAGGTCGGGATGGCGGAACTTCATCACCGCAGGCAGGGCCGGCTCCAGGTTTTTGTGGGCCCCGGGCGGAAGAGTCCCAGTGGGCCCCATAAACACGCAGACACACACACATACACAGATACATACACGTACATATACATATTTAAAGACAAACTCACAAAAATACATATAAACAGACAAATCTATACAGTCATATACACTGACATACATAGATACACATCATACATGCATACATACAGAGACACACACTGCTATGCTGCATACATACATACATACATACATACAGACACACACATACTGCTCTGCATGCATACATACATATAGACAGACACACACACACTGCTCTGCTACATACATACATATAGGCAGACACACACATAATGCTCTGCTGCATACATACATACATACAGACACACACACACACTGCTCTGCTGCATACATACATACAGACAGACACGCATACTGCTCTGCTGCATACATACATGCATACATACATACAAACAGACACACATACTGCTCTTCTGCATACATACATACATACATACAGACAGACACGCATACTGCTCTGCATGCATACATACAGACATGCATACTGCTCTGCTGCATACATACATGCATACATACAGACAGACACGCATATTGCTCTGCTGCATATATATATACATACATACATAGACACGCATACTACTCTGCTATATATATACATACATACATAGACACGCATACTGCTCTGCTGCATATATACATACATACAGACACGCATACTACTCTGCTACATATATACATACATACATAGACACGCATACTGCTCTGCTGCATATATACATACATACATACAGACATGCATACTACTCTGCTACATATATACATACATACATAGACACGCATACTGCTCTGCTTCATATATACATACATACATATAGACACGCATACTGCTCTGCTGCATATATACATACATACATACAGACACGTATACTGCTCTGCTGCATACATACATGTATACATACAGACACGCATACTGCTCTGCTGCATACATACAAGCATACATACAGACACGCATACTGCTCTGCTGCATACATACATGCATACATACAGACAGACACGCATATTGCTCTGCTGCATATATATATACATACATACAGACACGCATACTACTCTGCTACATATATACATACATACATACAGACACGCATACTGCTCTGCTGCATATATATATACATACACGCATACTGCTCTGCTGCATATATACATACATACATACATACAGACATGCATACTGCTCTGCTACATATATACATACATACAGACACGTATACTGCTCTGCTGCATACATACATGCATACATACAGACAGACACGCATACTACTCTGCTACATATATACATACATACATACAGACACGCATACTGCTCTGCTGCATATATACATACATACATACACGCATTATGCTCTGCTGCATATATACATACATACAGACACGCATACTGCTCTGCTGCATACATACATACATACATACAGACACATATATTGCTCTGCTGCATACATACATACATACATACATACAGACACGCATACTGCTCTGCTGCATATATACATACATACACGCATACTGCTCTGCTGCATATATACATACATACATACAGTCACGCATACTGCTCTGCTGCATATATACATACATACATACAGACACGCATACTGCTCTGCTGCATATATACATACATACATACAGACACGTATACTGCTCTGCTGCATACATACATGCATACATACAGACACGCATATTGCTCTGCTGCATATATATATACATACAGACACGCATACTACTCTGCTACATATATACATACATACAGACACGTATACTGCTCTGCTGCATACATACATGCATACATACAGACAGACACGCATATTGCTCTGCTGCATATATATATATACATACATACAGACACGCATACTACTCTGCTACATATATACATACATACATACATACAGACACGCATACTGCTCTGCTGCATATATGCATACATACAGACACGCATACTGCTCTGCTGCATATATACATACATACATACAGACACGCATACTGCTCTGCTGCATACATACCTGCATACATACAGACAGACACGCATATTGCTCTGCTGCATATATATATACATACAGACACGCATACTACTCTGCTACATATATACAGACACGTATACTGCTCTGCTGCATACATACATACATGCATACATACAGACAGACACGCATATTGCTCTGCTGCATATATATATACATACATACAGACACGCATACTACTCTGCTACATATATACATACATACATACAGACACGCATACTGCTCTGCTGCATATATACATACATACAGAAACGCATACTGCTCTGCTGCATATATACATACATACATACAGACACGTATACTGCTCTGCTGCATATATATATATATACATACATACAGACACGTATACTGCTCTGCTGCATATATACATGCATACATACAGACACACATACTGCTCCGCTGCATATATACATACATACAGACTCGCATACTGCTCTGCTGCATATATACATACATACATACAGACACGCATACTGCTCTGCTGCATATATACATACATTTAGACACGCATACTGCTCTGCTGCATGCATACATACAAACACACACCTTGCTCTGCGGGGCCCACACATGCGGCTCCGGGGGCCACACACACGGCTCTGCGGGGCCCACACACGCACGGGGGGACAGGGAGGGGTGGGGAGGGAGTGATGTCCCTCATACTGATCAGGTCACGGTGCAGATGGGGCCCACACAGCGCCGGAGGGAAGCGATGTGCTGGGGGTCGCTGGCTGGCACTGTGACTCCTTCATCTGTGCGACCGAGCAGGACGCCGGGCGGTAGCTCCGCCCACAGATGATGCTCAATGCAGGAGAACACAGTGAACGCTGTGTTCTGCGGGCCTTAAAGGGCCGGCAGCCACAGTTTCCAGTGCCAAGGACTGCTGCCCCCGGGCCGACCGCAGGTAAGCCGAGCGGGACTGTGTGTGTGTGTGTGTGTGTGTGTGTGTATACGTGTGTACATGCCGCGGGCAGGAGGGGGCGGAGCGAGCTGAGCGGGGAAGTGTGGGCTTCCTGCACGTAACTAGGATAAACATCGGGTTACTAACCAAAGCGCTTTGGTTGGATACCCGATGTATATCTTGGTTACCAGCTTGTGGCAGGCTGCCAGCGATGGCTCCTGCACACTATAGCTGTTAAAAGCCCTGCTTTTTGCTGCTAGAACCGTTCTCGAACGTATCTAGAACTATCGAGCTTTTGCAAAAAGCTCGAGTTCTAGTTCGATCAGCCCCCAAATTCACTCGTGCCTATAACTGGAGAACCTCAAACCTCGAACCGCGCTCAACTCTACCCAGGACCTTCTGCGTGTTAAGCAGAAATGATGACCACTACACTATGAATCCTGACGAAAAGTTACTGTGTATTGGCTAGCAGAGCAGAATTGTGACTGACGGGGCCTTTTTATTGCTGAAGGAAAGTATTTTTGGTTAATGAAACATTTACAATTATTATTACATATTTTACCAGTTTTATTCCTACAAAGGGATTTTGCTTAAATTGAAGTTTATATTGAATGTGTTACTTTTTTCTCCATAGTTTGGTCTTTTGCTTTTGTATTTATGGGAACTATATATTTTGAAACAAATAGGATTTTTATAATATGGGATTATGTTTTCTGCTAAAATGGTCAATAAAAAAGAAACCCAAAATCGTAGTTCTCTTTGTGATGGAAGCCAAAATGTATTGTCATTTGGCAACGAAACCAAGAATTTCACATATTACAAGTCGATAGGAAATTACTTCAACACCAAAAACAGATTGGTTTCACTGGGGATTGAACCAAGGCCCTTCTGCGTGTGAAGCAGACGTGATGACCACTACACTATGAAACCTTTGAAATCCTGCAAAGTAATGGCAATTAGAGACTAGTTTTGACCGCCAGGGGAAAAAAAACAAATTCGTAGCTCTGTTGGTGATGGAAGCTAAAACATCCCGTTATTCGGCAACAAAGCCAAGAACTTTATATACTGCAGGTTGATAGGGGATTATTTCAACACCAAGAACACATGGGTTTCACTGGGGATTGAACCCAGAACCTTCGGAGTGTAAAGCAGACGTGATTTCCACTACACTATGAAACCTTTGAAAACCTGCAAAGTAATGACAATTAGAGACGAGTTTTGACCGCCAGGGAAAAAAAAAACAAATTCATAGCTCTGTTAGGGATGGAAGCCAAAACATCCCATCATTCGGCAACAAAGCCAAGAACTTCATATATTGTAGTTTAATTGAGTATTATTTCATCACCAAGAACAGATTGGTTTTACTGGGGATTGAACACAGGACCGTCTGCGTGTTAAGCAGACGTGATGACCACTACTCTATGAAACCTGATGGAAAGTTACTGTGTATTGGCTAGCAGAGCAGAATTGTGACTGACGGGGCCTTTTTATTGCTGAAGGAAAGTATTTTTGGTTACTGAAACATTTACAATTATTATTACATATTTTACCAGTTTTATTCCTACAAAGGGATTTTGCTTAAAAGGAAGTTTACATTGAATGTGTTACTTTTTTCCACATAGTTTAGTTGTTTGCTTTTGTATTTAAAGGAACTATATATTTTGAAACAAACAGGATTTTTATAATATGGGATTATGTTTTCTGCTAAAATGGTCAATAAAAAAGAAACCCAAAATCGTAGTTCTCTTGGTGAGGGAAGCCAAAATATATTATCAGTTGGCAACAAAACCAAGAATTTCATATATTACAGGTTGATAGCAAATTACTTCAACACCAAAAACAGATTGGTTTCACTGGGGATTGAATCCAGGACCTTCTGCGTGTGAAGCAGACGTGATGACCACTACACAATGAAACCTTTGAAATTCTGCAAAGTAATGGCAATTAGAGATGAGTTTTGACCGCCAGTGGAAAAAAAACAAAATCGTAGCTCTGTTTGTGATGGAAGCTAAAACATCCCATTATTCGGCAACAAAGCCAAGAACTTTATATACTGCAGGTTGATAGGGGATTATTTCAACACCAAGAACACATGGGTTTCACTGGGGATTGAACCCAGGACCTTCTGCGTGTAAAGCAGACGTGATTTCCACTACACTATGAAACCTTTGAAAGCCTGCAAAGTAATGCCAATCAGAGACGAGTTTTGACCGCCAGGGAAAAAAAAAAACAAATTCGTAGCTCTGTTGGGGATGGAAGCCAAAACATCTCATCATTCAGCAACAAAGCCAAAAACTTCATATATTGTAGTTTAATTGAGTATTATTTTAACACCAAGAACAGATTGGTTTTACTGGGGATTGAACGCAGGACCTTCTGCGTGTTAAGCACACGTGATGACCACTACTCTATGAAACCTGATGGGAAGTTACTGTGTATTGGCTAGCAGAGCAGAATTGTGACTGACGCGGCCTTTCTATTGCTGAAGGAAAGTATTTTTGGTTAATGAAACATTTACAATTTTTATTACATATTTTACCAGTTTTATTCCTACAAAGGGATTTTGCTTAAAAGGAAGTTTACATTGAATGTGTTCCTTTTTTTTACATAGTTTAGTTGTTTGCTTTTGTATTTAAAGGAACTATATATTTTGAAACAAACAGGATTTTTATAATATGGGATTATGTTTTCTGCTAAAATGGTAAATAAAAAAGAAACCCAAAATCGTAGTTCTCTTGGTGATAAAAGCCAAAATATATTATCAGTTGGCAACAAAACAAAGAATTTCATATGTTACAGGTTGATAGCAAATTACTTCAACAGCGAAAACGGCTTGTTTTTACTGGGGATTGAACCCAGGACCTTCTGCGTGTGAAGTAGACGTGATGACGACTACACTATGAAACCTGTGAAATCCTGCGAAGTAATGGCATTTAGAGACGAGTTTTGACCGCCAGGGAAAAAAATAACAAATTCGTAGCTCTGTTGGGGATGGAAGCCAAAACATCCCATCATTCGGCAACAATGTCAAGAACTTCATATATTGTAGTTTAATTGAGTATTATTTCAACACCAAGAACAGATTGGTTTTACTGGGGATTGAACCCAGGACCTTCTGCATGTTAAGCAGACGTGATGACCACTACTCTATGAAACCTGATGGAAAGTTACTGTGTATTGGCCAGCAGAGCAGAATTGTGACTGACGGGGCCTTTTTATTGCTGAAGGAAAGTATTTTTGGTTAATGAAACATTTACAATTATTATTACATATTTTACCAGTTTTATTCCTACAAAGGGATTTTGCTTAAATTGAAGTTTATATTGAATGTGTTACTTTTTTCTCCATAGTTTGGTCTTTTGCTTTTGTATTTATGGGAACTATATATTTTGAAACAAATAGGATTTTTTTAATATGGGATTATGTTTTCTGCTAAAATGGTCAATAAAAAAAGACACCCAAAATCGTAGTTCTCTTTGTGATGGAAGCCAAAATGTATTGTCATTTGGCAACGAAACCAAGAATTTCACATATTACAAGTCGATAGGAAATTACTTCAACACCAAAAACAGATTGGTTTCACTGGGGATTGAACCCAGGACCTTCTGCGTGTTAAGCAGACGTGATGACCACTACACTATAAAACCTGACGAAAAGTTACTGTGTATTTGCTAGCAGAGCAGAATTGTGACTGACGGGGCCTTTTTATTGCTGAAGGAAAGTATTGTTGGTTAATGAAACATTTACAATTATTATTACATATTTTACCAGTTTTATTCCTACAAAGAGATTTTGCTTAAATTGAAGTTTATATTGAATGTGTTACTTTTTTCTCCATAGTTTGGTCCTTTGCTTTTGTATTTATGGGAACTATATATTTTGAAACAAATAGGATTTTTATAATCTGGGATTATGTTTTCTGCTAAAATGGTCAATAAAAAAGAAACCCAAAATTGTAGTTCTCTTTGTGATGGAAGCCAAAATGTGTTGTCATTTGGCAACGAAACCAAAAATTTCACATATTACAAGTCGATAGGAAATTACTTCAACACCAAAAACAGATTGGTTTCACTGGGGATTGAATCCAGGACCTTCTGCGTGTGAAGCAGACGTGATAACCACTACACTATGAAACCTTTGAAATTCTGCAAAGTAATGGCAATTAGAGATGAGTTTTGACCGCCAGTGGAAAAAAAACAAATTCGTAGCTCTGTTTGTGATGGAAGCTAAAACATCCCATTATTCGGCAACAAAGCCAAGAACTTTATATACTGCAGGTTGATAGGGGATTATTTCAACACCAAGAACACATGGGTTTCACTGGGGATTGAACCCAGGACCTTCTGCGTGTAAAGCAGACGTGATTTCCACTACACTATGAAACCTTTGAAAGCCTGCAAAGTAATGCCAATCAGAGACGAGTTTTGACCGCCAGGGAAAAAAAAAAACAAATTCGTAGCTCTGTTGGGGATGGAAGCCAAAACATCTCATCATTCAGCAACAAAGCCAAGAACTTCATATATTGTAGTTTAATTGAGTATTATTTTAACACCAAGAACAGATTGGTTTTACTGGGGATTGAACGCAGGACCTTCTGCGTGTTAAGCACACGTGATGACCACTACTCTATGAAACCTGATGGGAAGTTACTGTGTATTGGCTAGCAGAGCAGAATTGTGACTGACGCGGCCTTTCTATTGCTGAAGGAAAGTATTTTTGGTTAATGAAACATTTACAATTTTTATTACATATTTTACCAGTTTTATTCCTAATAAGGGATTTTGCTTAAAAGGAAGTTTACATTGAATGTGTTCCTTTTTTTTACATAGTTTAGTTGTTTGCTTTTGTATTTAAAGGAACTATATATTTTGAAACAAACAGGATTTTTATAATATGGGATTATGTTTTCTGCTAAAATGGTCAATAAAAAAGAAACCCAAAATCGTAGTTCTCTTGGTGATAAAAGCCAAAATATATTATCAGTTGGCAACAAAACAAAGAATTTCATATGTTACAGGTTGATAGCAAATTACTTCAACAGCGAAAACGGCTTGTTTTTACTGGGGATTGAACCCAGGACCTTCTGCGTGTGAAGTAGACGTGATGACGACTACACTATGAAACCTGTGAAATCCTGCGAAGTAATGGCATTTAGAGACGAGTTTTGACCGCCAGGGAAAAAAATAACAAATTCGTAGCTCTGTTGGGGATGGAAGCCAAAACATCCCATCATTCGGCAACAATGTCAAGAACTTCATATATTGTAGTTTAATTGAGTATTATTTCAACACCAAGAACAGATTGGTTTTACTGGGGATTGAACCCAGGACCTTCTGCATGTTAAGCAGACGTGATGACCACTACTCTATGAAACCTGATGGAAAGTTACTGTGTATTGGCCAGCAGAGCAGAATTGTGACTGACGGGGCCTTTTTATTGCTGAAGGAAAGTATTTTTGGTTAATGAAACATTTACAATTATTATTACATATTTTACCAGTTTTATTCCTACAAAGGGATTTTGCTTAAATTGAAGTTTATATTGAATGTGTTACTTTTTTCTCCATAGTTTGGTCTTTTGCTTTTGTATTTATGGGAACTATATATTTTGAAACAAATAGGATTTTTATAATATGGGATTATGTTTTCTGCTAAAATGGTCAATAAAAAAGACACCCAAAATCGTAGTTCTCTTTGTGATGGAAGCCAAAATGTATTGTCATTTGGCAACGAAACCAAGAATTTCACATATTACAAGTCGATAGGAAATTACTTCAACACCAAAAACAGATTGGTTTCACTGGGGATTAAACCCTGGACTTACTGTATGTTAAGCAGACGTGATGACCACTACACTATGAAACCTTTGAAATCCAGCAAAATAATGGCAATTAGAGACGAGGTTTGACCGCCAGGGGAAAAAAACAAATGCGTAGCTCTGTTGGTGATGGAAGCTAAAACATCCCGTTATTCGGCAACAAAGCCAAGAACTTTATATACTGCAGGTTGATAGGGGATTATTTCAACACCAAAAACACATGGGTTTCACTGGGGATTGAACCCAGGACCTTCTGAGTGTAAAGCAGACGTGATTTCCACTACACTATGAAACCTTTGAAAGCCTGCAAAGTAATGCCAATCAGAGACGAGTTTTGACCGCCAGGGAAAAAAAAAAACAAATTCGTAGCTCTGTTGGGGATGGAAGCCAAAACATCTCATCATTCAGCAACAAAGCCAAGAACTTCATATATTGTAGTTTAATTGAGTATTATTTTAACACCAAGAACAGATTGGTTTTACTGGGGATTGAACGCAGGACCTTCTGCGTGTTAAGCACACGTGATGACCACTACTCTATGAAACCTGATGGGAAGTTACTGTGTATTGGCTAGCAGAGCAGAATTGTGACTGACGGGGCCTTTTTATTGCTGAAGGAAAGTATTTTTGGTTAATGAAACATTTACAATTTTTATTACATATTTTACCAGTTTTATTCCTACAAAGGGATTTTGCTTAAAAGGAAGTTTACATTGAATGTGTTACTTTTTTCCACATAGTTTAGTTGTTTGCTTTTGTATTTAAAGGAACTATATATTTGGAAACAAACAGGATTTTTATAATATGGGATTATGTTTTCTGCTAAAATGGTCAATAAAAAAGAAACCCAAAATCGTAGTTCTCTTTGTGAGTTAAGCCAAAATATATTATCAGTTGGCAACAAAACCAAGAATTTCATATTTTACAGGTTCATAGCAAGTTACTTCAACAGCGAAAATGGCTTGTTTTTACTGGAGATTGAACCCAGGTCCTTCTGCGTGTGAAGTAGACGTGATGACCACTCCACTATGAAACCTGTGAAATCCTGCAAAGTAATGGCATTTAGAGACGAGTTTTGACCGCCAGGGGAAAAAAAAAAATAATAATTTGTAGTTCTGTTTGTGATGGAAGCCAAAACATACCGTCATTCGGCAACAATGCCGAGAACTTCATATATTGTAGTTAGATAGCGTATTATTTCAACACTAAGAACAGATTGGTTTCACTGGGGATTGAGCCCAGGACCTTCTGCGTGTTAAGCAGACGTGATGACCACTACACTATGAAACCTGACGAAAAGTTACTGTGTATTCGCTAGCAGAGCAGAATTGTGACTGACGGGGCCTTTTTATTGCTGAAGGAAAGTATTTTTTGTTAATGAAACATTTACAATTATTATTACATATTTTACCAGTTTTATTCCTACAAAAGGATTTTGCTTAAATTGAAGTTTATATTGAATGTGTTACTTTTTTCTCCATAGTTTGGTCTTTTGCTTTTGTATTTATGGGAACTATATATTTTGAAACAAATAGGATTTTTATAAAATGGGATTATGTTTTCTGCTAAAATGGTCAATAAAAAAGAAACCCAAAATCGTAGTTCTCTTTGTGATGGAAGCCAAAATGTATTGTCATTTGGCAACGAAACCAAGAATTTCACATATTACAAGTCGATAGGAAATTACTTCAACACCAAAAACAGATTGGTTTCACTGGGGATTGAACCCAGGACCTTCTGCGTGTGAAGCAGACGTGATGACCACTACACTATGAAACCTTTGAAATTCTGCAAAGTAATGGCAATTAGAGTCGAGTTTTGACCGCCAGGGGAAAAAAAACAAATTCGTAGCTCTGTTGGTGATGGAAGCTAAAACATCCCGTTATTCGGCAACAAAGCCAAGAACTTTATATACTGCAGGTTGATAGGGGATTATTTCAACACCAAGAACACATGGGTTTCACTGGGGATTGAACCCAAGACCTTCTGCGTGTAAAGCAGACGTGATTTCCACTACACTATGAAACCTTCTAAATCCTGCAAAGTAATGGCAATTAGAGACGAGTTTTGACCGCCAGGGAAAAAAAAAACAAATTCGTAGCTCTGTTGGGGATGGAAGCCAAAACATCCCATCATTCGGCAACAAAGCCAAGAACTTCATATATTGTAGTTTATTTGAGTATTATTTCAACACCAAGAACAGATTGGTTTTACTGGGGATTGAACGCAGGACCTTCTACATGTAAAGCAGACGTGATGACCACTACTCTATGAAACCTGATGGAAAGTTACTGTGTATTGGCCAGCAGAGCAGAATTTTGACTGACGGGGCCTTTTTATTGCTGAAGGAAAGTATTTTTGGTTAATGAAACATTTACAATTTTTATTACATATTTTACCAGTTTTATTCCTACAAAGGGATTTTGCTTAAAAGGAAGTTTACATTGAATGTGTTACTTTTTTCCACATAGTTTAGTTGTTTGCTTTTGTATTTATGGGAACTATACATTTTGAAACAAATAGGATTTTTATAATATGGGATTATGTTTTCTGCTAAAATGGTCAATAAAAAAGAAACCCAAAATCGTAGTTCTCTTGGTGATGGAAGCCAAAATATATTATCAGTTGGCAACAAAACAAAGAATTTCATATGTTACAGGTTGATAGCAAATTACTTCAACAGCGAAAACGGCTTGTTTTTACTGGGGATTGAACCCAGGACTTTCTGCGTGTGAAGTAGACGTGATGACGACTCCAGTATGAAACCTGTGAAATCCTGCAAAGTAATGGCATTTAGAGACGAGTTTTGACCGCCAGGGGAAAAAAAAAAAATAATTTGTAGTTCTGTTTGTGATGGAAGCCAAAACATCCCGTCATTCGGCAACAAAGCCGAGAACTTCATATATTGGAGTTGGATAGCGTATTATTTCAACACTAAGAACAGATTGGTTTCACTGGGGATTGAACCTAGGACTAGAGATGAGTGAACCGGTCGCGGTTCGGCTCGAGTCGGTTCGCCGAACGGGGGTCCCGTTCGAGTTCGGTTCGTCGAACGTTCGACGAATCGAACTCGAACCAATAGGCTATAATGGGAGGCAATCACAAACACATAAAAATGCATTATAAATGTACACAAACAGTTAATAAACATTGCCATAACACTTACCGGTCCCCGCGATCCCTCCTGTACTCTGTCTCCTGCCGCTATTCCATCCAATGATCGCTGAATCCTCCCCGTGACCAGCACTGCCAGCTGAGATGCAGGACCTATCATGACGTCAAAATAGCCATGTGACCAGTCACGTGGCTATTATCTCATTGGCTACAGACTGGTCACATGACTATGACACGTCATGTAGGACCTGCGAGTGCATCTCTCCGGTACACGGTGCACATATGTGTATCGCCGTGTACCGGCGACATGCTCTAGCACACGGTCGACTCCCCGTTCCGTTAAGAACCGGCTGACACAGCCGGTCATTAACGGAGATCACCGTTGCCATAGCAACGCAGTTAGCGGTGACGTCACCGCTAACCGCGGCTCCGAGAGCACCGTTGCTATGGTAACGCGTCTGTCAGCGTTACCGCTGTTACCGCTGACAGCCAGCACTGATCACTCACGGAGTGAAGGCTGCACGCTGATTCCCGATTGTAGTGAGGATTGTAGTGAGGATGAGGTTCCTCAGCCCCAAGTGATGAGCTGGGTAATCTCATCCTCACTACAATCGTCACTACTACTACACTAGTGAGTATTGTAGTGAGGATGAGGTTCCTCAGCCCCAAGTGATGAGCTGGGTAAACTCATCCTCACTACAATCGTCACTACTACTACACTAGTGATGATTGTAGTGAGGATGAGGTTCCTCAGCCCCAAGTGATGAGCTGGGTAAACTCATCCTCACTACAATCGTCACTACTACTACACTAGTGATGATTGTAGTGAGGATGAGGTTCCTCAGCCCCAAGTGATGAGCTGGGTAAACTCTTCCTCACTACAATCGTCACTACTACTACACTAGTGATGATTGTAGTGAGGATGAGGTTCCTCAGCCCCGAGTGATGAGCTGGGTAAACTTATCCTCACTACAATCGTCACTACTACTACACTAGTGAGGATTGTAGTGAGGATGAGGTTCCTCAGCCCCAAGTGATGAGCTGGGTAAACTCATCCTCACTACAATCATCACTACTACTACACTAGTGAGGATTGTAGTGAGGATGAGGTTCCTCAGCCCCAAGTGATGAGCTGGTGAACCTCATCCTCACTACAATCGTCACTACTACTACACTAGAAAGAAAGAAGACAGAAGAGCAGGATCGTGGAGGGCTGACAGGGGGTAATAAAGATGGAGTCTCTAATGTGTCTGTGTATTTATTTCTATTAAAGTATTTTTTTCTCTGTGTGGTGGTTTTTTTTAACCCTTTATTGGAGATTCTTAATGGCCGGGTCAAACGTGCCTGACATTAAGAATCTCTGGCTTAATAATGGCTAGTAAATCAAAGCCAGTATTAACTCATGATTACCCAACAAGCCACCCGGCTCCAGGGCTGTTGGAAGAGTTGGATACAGCGCCAGATGATGGCGCTTCTATGAGAGCGCCATTTTCTGGGACGGCTGCGGACTGAAATTCGCAGCAGAGGCGCCCAGAAACCTCGGGCTAACCTGTGCTGCGGATTCCAATCCCCAGCTGCCTAGTTGTACCCGGCTGGACACAAAAAATGGGACGAAGCCCACGTCATTAGTTTTTTAATTATTTCATGAAATAAGTGAAATAATTAAAAAAAACGGGCTTCCCTATATTTTTGGTTCCCAGCCGGGTACAAATAGGCAACTGGGGGTTGGAGGCAGCCCGTGGCTGCCTGCTGTACCTGGCTAGCATACAAAAATATGGCGAAGCCCACGTCATTTTTTTGGTGGGCAAAATAATTCTGCATACAGTCCTGGATGGAGTATGCTGAGCCTTGTAGTTCTGCAGCTGCTGTCTGCTCTTCTCCATACAGACACACAGCAGCTGCAGAACTACAAGGCTCAGCATACTCCATCCAGGACTGTATGCAGAAGTTTTTTGCCCCCTGAAAAAATTATGTGGGCTTCGCCATATTTTTGTATGTTAGCCAGGTACAGCAGGCAGGTACGGCTGCCCCCAACCCCCAGTTGCCTATTTGTACCCGGCTGGGAACCAAAAATACAGGGAAGCCCTTTTTTTATTATTTCATGAATATCATTAAATAATTAGAAAACAAATGACGTAGGCCTCGCCCCATTTTTGTGTCCAGCCAGGTACAACTAGGCAGCTGGGGATTGGAATCCGCAGCATAGGTTGGCCTGAGCTTTCTGGGCCCCACTGCTGCGAATTGCAGTCTGCAGCCGCCTCAGAAAATGGCATTTTCAAAGAAGCGCCATCTTCTGGCGCTGTATCCAACTCTTCCAGCACCTGCCTGCTATACCTGGCTAGCATACAAAAATATGGCGAAGCTCACGTCCTTTTTTTGTAGTTTTTTGGCAAAAAAAATAAAAAATGCTTCCCTGGATTTTCCATTGCCAGTGAAGGTAACACCAAGCAGTGGGGGTTAGCAGCCAGTAGCTGCTTGGATTACCCTTACCTAGCAATACAAAAAATGCAGCGGGAGCCCATATATATTTTTTTTTAATTATTTATTTAAATAACTAAAAACAAAATGGGCTTCCCTGTATTTTGATTGCTGGACATCACAGTGCTGTAAAAATAAATCTTTAAAAAAATGACGTAGCGCTCCGCGGTATTTTTGATTCTCAGTGCAGATAAAGCAGACAGCTATGGGTTGCCACCCCAGTCTGCCTGCCGTTACCTTGGTTGGCAATCAAAATACAGGGAAGCCCATTAATTTTTTCTATTTAAAAAATAGTTAAAAAAAAAAATGACGTTGGGTCCCCCCATTTTTGATAGCCAGCTGAGGTAAAGCAGACGGTTGTAGCCTGAAAACCACAGCTGGCAGCTTTACCGTGGTTGGGGATCCAATGTGGAGGTCCCCTCAGGCTCTTTTTTATAATTATTTTATAAATATTAATAATTACACAATGGTTGCTACCAAAGCTGCAATGCCCTGCTCATGAGGTAAGGGCATGCCTAATCAGGAGAACTACTGTAGAGGAAGCTCTGCTCACTGGTATATAGGTGCTCAGAGGTAATAATAGATAAAATTAGTGAGTAACCTCGGCACTCTAAATCTCCCAGACTAAGTCAGTAAGTCACAACGGATAGTAATGCAAAATCACTCTTTATTGGTCCGTATTAAGAAAAAAAATTTTTTCATAAGCATATATGTTTTTGTCCAAAACAAGTTACAAATGACGTTTCGGCCTGAGCCTTCGTCAGATTGGACTTATCTGCATGTAATCATGAAAAATGACAATAATCAGTATCACATAAGAGTGAGAGAACAATAACATAAACTCGAACAATGTAGAGGTACAATTGGGATGCAGCAAAAAAATTGCAACACAGCAAGAAATGAAACACATGATACAAATGTCATAATACAGTACAAGGACAATATAGTAATGACAAATATGGGGTCAGAGTAGGCTTAGACAGCTCTGGTACGAAAAAGATGTCAATCATAAAGTAACATGTGCAGTAGGTGTAGAGCTACAGTATGCATGGCAGAGCTAATGGGTAGAACGAACATAGAAAAAGAACGGAGAAAAAGTGGAGAAAAAGTGGAGAAAAAATGGATAAGAAGTGGAGAAAAAGTGAAGAAAAAGTGGAGAAAAAGTGGAGAAAAAGTGGAGAAAAAGTGGAGAAAAAGTGGAGAAGTGGAGAAGAAGTGGAGAAAAAGTGGAGAAAAAGTGGAGCACCCTTTGGTGCCTTTCATGTGGCACTAAGGGGTGCTTAGCTTTGTATTTAGCCAAAAAAATGAAAACAAAATGACGTAGGGTTCCCCCTAGTTTTGTAGCCAGCTAGGGTAAAGCAGACGGCTGCAGCCTGCAGGCCACAGCTGGCAACCTCACCTTGGCTGGTAATCCAAAACTGAGGGCACCCCACGCTGTTATTTTAAATTAAATAAATAATTAAAAAAAAAAACACGTAGGGGTCCCCCAAAATTGGATCACCAGCCAAGGTAAAGCAGACAGCTGAGGCCTGATATTCTCAGACTAGGGAGGTCCATGGTTATTGGACTCTCCCCAGCCTAAAAATAGCAGGCCGCAGCCGCCCCAGAAGTGGCGCATCCATTAGATGCGCCAATCCTGGTGCTTCGCCCCAGCTCATCCCGCGCCCTGGTGCGGTGGCAAACGGGGTAATATATGGGGTTAATACCAGATGTGTAATGTCACCTGGCATTAAGCCCTGGGGTTGGTGAGGTCAGGCGTCTATCAGATACCCGACATCACCAACCCAGTCAGTAATAAAAAAAAATAGACGACAAACACATTTTTATTTGAAAAAACACTCCCCAAAACATTAACTCTTTAACCAATTTATTAGAATGAAAAACAAATCCAGGTCTGGTGTAATCCAAGGGGTTGCCATGACGATCCACACTGTCCCAGTCAATGAAGAGCAGGATGTTCCCCATTGGCTGGGAGAGCAGTGCAGTGACCTGAGCTAACATCAATGGGTCAGCCCAGGTCACTGCAGGGGATGACAAGTGCTGCTGTCAGCGAGGTACATTACCTGCGCTGATCTCCAGCACACTGACAGCCCCTGTCACTGAGTTCAATGACCGCCGCCTTCACAGCCAAGAATCGCGAGAGGCCCGTGACGTCACCGCTAGTGAGTCTCGGGTCGGAAGCGAGAGAAGGTGATGTGACAAGCGGCGGCCATGAAGGACAGTGACAGCGCTGAGGTCGGGATGGCGGGACTTCATCACCGCAGGCAGGGCCGGCTCCAGGTTTTTGTGGGCCCCGGGCGGAAGAGTCCCAGTGGGCCCCATAAACACGCAGACACACACACATACACAGATACATACACGTACATATACATATTTAAAGGCAAACTCACAAAAATACATATAAACAGACAAACCTATACAGTCATATACACTGACATACATAGATACACATCATACATGCATACATACAGAGACACACACTGCTATGCTGCATACATACATACATACAGACACACACATACTGCTCTGCATGCATACATACATATAGACAGACACACACACACTGCTCTTCTACATACATACATATAGACAGACACACACATACTGCTCTGCTGCATACATACATACAGACACACACACACACACTGCTCTGCTGCATACATACATACAGACAGACACGCATACTGCTCTGCTGCATACATACATGCATACATACATACAAACAGACACGCATACTGCTCTTCTGCATACATACATACATACATACAGACAGACACGCATACTGCTCTGCATGCATACATACAGACACGCATACTGCTCTGCTGCATACATACATGCATACATACAGACAGACACGCATATTGCCCTGCTGCATACATATATACATACATACAGACACGCATACTACTCTGCTACATATATACATACATACATAGACACGCATACTGCTCTGCTGCATATATACATACATACAGACACGCATACTACTCTGCTACATATATACATACATACATAGACACGCATACTGCTCTGCTGCATATATACATACATACATACAGACACGCATACTACTCTGCTACATATATACATACATACATAGACACGCATACTGCTCTGCTGCATATATACATACATACATATAGACACGCATACTGCTCTGCTGCATATATACATACATACATACAGACACGTATACTGCTCTGCTGCATACATACATGCATACATACAGACACGCATACTGCTCTGCTGCATACATACATGCATACATACAGACACGCATACTGCTCTGCTGCATACATACATGCATACATACAGACAGACAAGCATATTGCTCTGCTGCATATATATATACATACATACAGACACGCATACTACTCTGCTACATATATACATACATACATACAGACACGCATACTGCTCTGCTGCATATATATATACATACACGCATACTGCTCTGCTACATATATACATACATACAGACACGTATACTGCTCTGCTGCATACGTACATGCATACATACAGACAGACACGCATATTGCTCTGCTGCATATATATATACATACAGACACGCATACTACTCTGCTACATATATACATACATACAGACACGCATACTGCTCTGCTGCATATATACATACATACACGCATACTGCTCTGCTGCATATATACATACATACATACATACAGACATGCATACTGCTCTGCTACATATATACATACATACAGACACGTATACTGCTCTGCTGCATACATACATGCATACATACAGACAGACACGCATACTACTCTGCTACATATATACATACATACATACAGACACGCATACTGCTCTGCTGCATATATCCATACATACACGCATACTGCTCTGCTGCATATATACATACATACATACATACACGCATACTGCTCTGCTGAATATATACATACATACAGACACGCATACTGCTCTGCTGCATACATACATACATACATACAGACACATATACTGCTCTGCTGCATACATACATACATACAGACACACATACTGCTCTGCTGCATATATACATACATACACGCATACTGCTCTGCTGCATATATACATACATACATACAGACACGCATACTGCTCTGCTGCATATATACATACATACATACAGACACGCATACTGCTCTGCTGCATATATACATACATACATACAAACACGTATACTGCTCTGCTGCATACATACATGCATACATACAGACACGCATATTGCTCTGCTGCATATATATATATACATACAGACACGCATACTACTCTGCTACATATATACATACATACAGACACGTATACTGCTCTGCTGCATACATACATGCATACATACAGACAGACACGCATATTGCTCTGCTGCATATATATATACATACATACAGACACGCATACTACTCTGCTACATATATACATACATACATACATACAGACACGCATACTGCTCTGCTGCATATATACATACATACAGACACGCATACTGCTCTGCTGCATATATACATACATACATACAGACACACATACTGCTCTGCTGCATACATACATGCATACATACAGACAGACACGCATATTGCTCTGCTGCATATATATATACATACAGACACGCATACTACTCTGCTACATATATACATACATACAGACACGTATACTGCTCTGCTGCATACATACATGCATACATACAGACAGACACGCATATTGCTCTGCTGCATATATATATATACATACAAACAGACACGCATACTACCCTGCTACATATATACATACATACATACAGACACGCATACTGCTCTGCTGCATATATACATACATACAGACACGCATACTGCTCTGCTGCATATATACATACATACAGACACGTATACTGCTCTGCTGCATATATATATACATACATACAGACACGTATACTGCTCTGCTGCATATATACATGCATACATACAGACACGCATACTGCTCTGCTGCATATATACATACATACAGACACGCATACTGCTCTGCTGCATATATACATACATACATACAGACACGCATACTGCTCTGCTGCATATATACATACATATAGACACGCATACTGCTCTGCTGCATGCATACATACAAACACACACCTTGCTCTGCGGGGCCCACACACGCGGCTCCGGGGGCCACACACACGGCTCTGCGGGGCCCACACACGCACAGGGGGACAGGGAGGGGCGGGAGTGATGTCCCACATACTGATCAGGTCACGGTGCAGATGGGGCCCACACAGCGCTGGAGGGAAGCGATGTGCTGGGGGTCGCTGGCTGGCACTGTGACTCCTTCATCTGTGCGACCGAGTAGGACGCCGGGCTGTAGCTCCGCCCACAGATGATGCTCAATGCAGGAGAACACAGTGAACGCTGTGGTCTGCGGGCCTTAAAGGGCTGGCAGCCACAGTTTCCAGTGCCAAGGACTGCTGCCCCCGGGCCGACCGCAGGTAAGCCGAGAGGGACCGTGTGTGTGTGTGTCTGTGTGTGTGTGTGTATACGTATGTACGTGTGTACATGCCGCGGGCAGGAGGGGCGGAGCGAGCTGAGAGGGGAAGTGTGGGCTTCCTGCACGTAACTAGGATGAACATCGGGTTACTAACCAAAGTGCTTTGGTTGGATACCTGATGTTTATCTTGGTTACCAGCTTGTGGCAGGCTGCCAGCGATGGCTCCTGCACACTATAGCTGTAAAAAGCCCTGCTTTTTGCTGCTAGAACCGTTCTCGAACGTATCTAGAACTATCGAGCTTTTGCAAAAAGCTCGAGTTCTAGTTCGATCTCGAACAGCCCCCAAAATCACTCGAGCCTATAACTGGAGAACCTCGAACCTCGAACCTCGCTCAACTCTACCCAGGACTTTCTGCATGTTAAGCAGAAATGATGACCACTACACTATTAAACCTGACGAAAAGTTACTGTGTATTGGCTAGCAGAGCAGAATTGTGACTGACGGGGCCTTTTTATTGCTGAAGGAAAGTATTTTTGGTTAATGAAACATTTACAATTATTATTACATATTTTACCAGTTTTATTCCTACAAAGGGATTTTGCTTAAATTGAAGTTTATATTGAATGTGTTACTTTTTTCTCCATAGTTTGGTCTTTTGCTTTTGTATTTATGGGAACTATATATTTTGAAACAAATAGGACTTTTATAATATGGGGTTATGTTTTCTGCTAAAACGGTCAATAAAAAAGAAACCCAAAATCGTAGTTCTCTTTGTGATGGAAGCCAAAATGTATTGTCATTTGGCAACGAAACCAAGAATTTCACATATTACAAGTCGATAGGAAATTACTGGGGATAGGTTTCACTGGGGATTGAACCCAGGACCTTCTGCGTGTGAAACAGACGTGATGACCACTACACTATGAAACCTTTGAAATCCTGCAAAGTAATGGCAATTAGAGTCAAGTTTTGACCGCCAGGGGGAAAAAAACAAATTCGTAGCTCTGTTGGTGATGGAAGCTAAAACATCCCGTTATTCGGCAACAAAGCCAAGAACTTCATATATTTTAGTTTAATTGAGTATTATTTCATCACCAAGAACAGATTAGTTCTACTGGGGATTGAACGCAGGACCTTCTGCGTGTTAAGCAGACGTGATGACCGCTACTCTATGAAACCTGATGGAAAGTTACTGCGTATTGGCTAGCAGAGCAGAATTGTGACTGACGGGGCCTTTTTATTGCTGAAGGAAACTATTTTTGGTTAATGAAACATTTACAATTTTTATTACATATTTTACCAGTTTTATTCCTACAAAGGGATTTTGCTTAAAAGGAAGTTTACATTGAATGTGTTACTTTTTTCCACATAGTTTAGTCGTTTGCTTTTGTATATAAAGGAACAATATATTTTGAAACAAACAAGATTTTTATAATATGGGATTATGTTTTCTGCTAAAATGGTCAATAAAAAAGAAACCCAAAATCGTAGTTCTCTTGGTGATGGAAGCCAAAATATATTATCAGTTGGCTACAAAACAAAGAATTTCATATATTACAGGTGTATAGCATATTAATTCAACAACGAAAACGGCTTGTTTTTACTGGGGATTGAACCCAGGACCTTCTGCGTGTTAAGCAGACGTGATGAAAACTACACTATGAAACCTTTGAAATCCTGAAAAGTAATGGCAATTAGAGACGAGTTTTGACCGCCAGGGAAAAAAAAACAAATTCGTAGCTCTGTTGGTGATGGAAGCTAAAACATCCCGTTATTCGGCAACAAAGCCAAGAACTTTATATACTGCAGGTTGATAGGGGATTATTTCAACACAAGAACAAAAGGGTTTCACTGGGGATTGAACCCAGGACCTTCTGCGTGTAAAGCAGACGTGATTTCCACTACACTATGAAACCTTTGAAAGCCTGCAAAGTAATGGCAATTAGAGACGAGTTTTGACCGCCAGGGAAAAAAAAAAACAAATTCGTAGCTCTGTTGGGGATGGAAGCCAAAACATTCCAAGAACTTCAAATATTGTAGTTTAATTGATTATTATTTCTACACCAAGAACAGATTGGTTTTACTGGGGATTGAACGCAGGACCTTCTGCGTGTTAAGCAGACGTGATGACCACTACTCTATGAAACCTGATGGAAAGTTACTGTGTATTGGCTAGCAGAGCAGAATTGTGACTGATGGGGCCTTTTTATTGCTGAAGGAAAGTATTTTTGGTTAATGAAACATTTACAATTTTTATTACATATTTTACCAGTTTTATTCCTACAAAGGGATTTTGCTTAAAAGGAAGTTTACATTGAATGTGTTACTTTTTTCCACATAGTTTAGTTGTTTGCTTTTGTATTTAAAGGAACTATATATTTTGAAACAAACAGGATTTTTATAATATGGGATTATGTTTTCTGCTAAAATGGTCAATAAAAAAGAAACCCAAAATCGTAGTTCTCTTGGTGATAAAAGCCAAAATATATTATCAGTTATCAACAAAACAAAGAATTTCATATGTTACAGGTTGATAGCAAATTACTTCAACAGCGAAAACGGCTTGTTTTTACTGGGGATTGAACCCAGGACCTTCTGCGTGTGAAGTAGACGTGATGATGACTCCACTATGAAACCTGTGAAATGTAATGGCATTTAGAGACGAGTTTTGACCGCCAGGGGAAAAAAAATAATAATTTGTAGTTCTGTTTGTGATGGAAGCCAAAACATCCCGTCATACGGCAACAAAGCCGAGAACTTCATATATTGTAGTTGGAAAACGTATTATTTCAACACTAAGAACAGACTGGTTTCACTGGGGATTGAACCCAGGACCTTCTGCGTGTTAAGCAGACGTGATGACCACTACACTATGAAACCTGACAATAAGTTACTGTGTATTGGCTAGCAGAGCAGAATTGTGACTGACGGGGCCTTTTTATTGCTGAAGGAAAGTATTTTTGGTTAATGAAACATTTACAATTATTATTACATATTTTACCAGTTTTATTCCTACAAAGGGATTTTGCTTAAATTGAAGTTTATATTGAATGTGTTACTTTTTTCTCCATAGTTTGGTCTTTTGCTTTTGTATTTATGGGAACTATATATTTTGAAACAAATAGGATTTTTATAATATGGGATTATGTTTTCTGCTAAAATGGTCAATAAAAAAGAAACCCAAAATCGTAGTTCTCTTTGTGATGGAAGCCAAAATGTATTGTCATTTGGCAACGAAACCAAAAATTTCACATATTACAAGTCGATAGGAAATTACTTCAACACCAAAAACAGATTGGTTTCACTAGGGATTGAACCCAGGAACTTCTGCGTGTGAAGCAGACGTGATGACCACTACACTATGAAACCTTTGAAATCCTGCAAAATAATGGCAATTAGAGACGAGTTTTGACCGCCAGGGGAAAAAAAAACAAATTCGTAGCTCTGTTGGGGATGGAAGCCAAAACATCCCGTTGTTCGGCAACAAAGCCAAGAAATTTATATACTGCAGGTTGATAGGGGATTATTTCAACACCAAGAACACATTGGTTTCACTGGGGATTGAACCCAGAACCTTCTGCGTGTAAAGCAGACGTAATTTCCACTACACTATGAAACCTTTGAAAGCCTGCAAAGTAATGGCAATTAGAGACGAGTTTTGACCGCCAGGGAAAAAAAAAACAAATTCGTAGCTCTGTTGGGGATGGAAGCCAAAACATCCCATCATTCGGCAACAAAGCCAAGAACTTCATATATAGTAGTTTAATTGAGTATTATTTCAACACCAAGAACAGATTGGTTTTACTGGGGATTGAACACAGGACCTTCTGCATGTTAAGCAGACGTGATGACCACTACTCTATGAAACCTGATGGAAAGTTATTGTGTATTGGCTAGCAGAGCAGAATTGTGGCTGGCGGGGCCTTTTTACTGCTGAAGGAAAATATTTTTGGTTAATGAAACATTTACAATTTTTATTACATATTTTACCAGTTTTATTCCTACAAAGGGATTTTGCTTAAAAAGAAGTTTACATTGAATGTGTTACTTTTTTCCACATAGTTTAGTTGTTTGCTTTTGTATTTAAAGGAACTATATATTTTGAAACAAACAGGATTTTAATAATATGGGATTATGTTTTCTGCTAAAATGGTCAATAAAAAAGAAACCCAAAATCGTAGTTCTCTTGGTGATGGAAGCCAAAATATATTATCAGTTGGCAACAAAGCAACGAATTTCATATGTTACAGGTTGATAGCAAATTACTTCAACAGTGATAACGGCTTGATTTTACTGGGGATTGAACCCAGGACCTCCTGCGTGTGAAGTAGACGTGTTGACGCCTCTACTATGAAACCTGTGAAATCCTGCAAAGTAATGGCATTTAGAGACGAGTTTTGACCGCCAGGGGAAAAAAAAAAATAATTTGTAGTTCTGTTTGTGATGGAAGCCAAAACATCCCGTCATTCGGCAACAAAGCCGAGAACTTCATATATTGGAGTTGGATAGCGTATTATTTCAACACTAAGAACAGATTGGTTTCACTGGGGATTGAACACAGGACCTTCTATGTGTTAAGCAGACGTGATGACCACTACACTATAAAACCTGACGAAAAGTGACTGTGTATTGGCTAGCAGAGCAGAATTGTGACTGACGGGGCCTTTTCATTGCTGAAGGAAAGTATTTTTGGTTAATGAAACATTTACAATTATGATTACATATTTTACCAGTTTTATTCCTACAAAGGGATTTTGCTTAAATTGAAGTTTATATTGAATGTGTTACTTTTTTCTCCATAGTTTGGTCTTTTGCTTTTGTATTTATGGGAACTATATATTTTGAAACAAATAGTATTTTTATAATATGGGATTATGTTTTCTGCTAAAATGGTCAATAAAAAAGAAACCCAAAATCGTAGTTCTCTTTGTGATGGAAGCCAAAATGTATTGTCATTTGGCAACGAAACCAAGAATTTCACATATTACAAGTCGATAGGAAATTACTTCAACACCAAAAACAGATTGGTTTCACTGGGGATTGAACCCAGGACCTTCAGCGTGTGAAGCAGACATGATGACCACTACACTATGAAACCTTTGCAATCCTGCATTGTAATGGCAATTAGAGACGAGTTTTGACCGCCAGGGGAAAAAAACAAATTCGTAGCTCTGTTGGTGATGGAAGCTAAAACAACCCGTTATTCGGCAACAAAGCCAAGAACTTTATATACTGCAGTTTGATAAAGGATTATTTCAACACCAAGAACACATGGGTTTCACTGTGGATTAAACCCAGGACCTTCTGCGTGTAAAGCAGACGTGATTTCCATTACACTATGAAACCTTTGAAAGCCTGCAAAGTAATGGCAATTAGAGACGAGTTTTGACCACCATGGAAAAAAAAAACATATTCGTAGCTCTGTTGGGGATGGAAGCCAAAACATCCCATCATTCGGCAACAAAGCCAAGAACTTCATATATTGTAGTTTAATTGAGTATTATTTCAACACCAGGAACAGATTGGTTTTACTGAGTATTGAACGCAGGACCTTCTGCGTGTTAAGCAGACATGATGACCACTACTCTATGAAACCTGATTGAAAGTTACTGTGTATTGGCCAGCAGAGCAGAATTGTGACTGACGGGGCCTTTTTATTGCTGAAGGAAAGTATTGTTGGTTAATGAAACATTTACAATTAATATTACATATTTTACTAGTGATGAGCGAGTACTAAAAAGCTCGGGTGCTCGAGGCTCGGGTCGAGCATCCCAAGATACTCATGTACTCGGCCCGAGCACCGAGCCCAATGTTATCCTATGGGAGACCCGAGTATTTTTCTGAAATGACCCCCGGCAGCATGTAGAAACCCTAAAAATGGCACAAAAGTCTCAGAAGAGTGCTCAAATGACATGGCAACAGCATGGGGAAGACCCCTTGAAGCATTTATCACTCAAAAGTCACAGCTGTGAACAATTTTGTCCGCGTTTTACGCCATTTTTACGGACTCACCAGAAAACCTTCCAAAATGACCCCAAAATGATTTTTCATGGCAGAAATGTAAAGGGCACATACCCAATAGTGAGATAGAGCTGGTGTATGTTACTTTTTGAGATTAATACATGAAAGATTTTACGTAAAACATTGTGTGGCACTCCGATGTCCCTGAGAAGAGACGTACATGAAGGCCTCTTGAGTCTAATGTGCCCATTTTGAGGAAGTGAGTCTTTGTAGTATTTTCCTTTGCCAGGGCAGTCCAAAATTGTGAGGTTCACCAATGCCCCTGCATACACATGTGCATGAGGGCCTGTAAACCTAAAGTGCCCATTGTAAGGAAGTGGGTCTATTGTAGTATAGCCCTTTGGCAGGGCAGCCAAAAATTGGGAGGCTCCACGTTGTCCCTGGATAGAGACGTGCATGAGGGCCTGTAAACATGAAGTGCCCATTGTAAGGAAGTGGGTCTATTGTAGTATAGCCCTTAGGCAGGGCAGCCAAAAATTGGGAGGCTCCACGTTGTCCCTGGATAGAGACGTGCATGAGGGCCTGTAAACATGAAGTGCCCATTGTAAGGAAGTGGGTCTATTGTAGTATAGCCCTTAGGCAGGGCAGCCAAAAATTGGGAGGCTCCACGTTGTCCCTGGATAGAGACGTGCATGAGGGCCTGTAAACCTGAAGTGCCCATTGTAAGGAAGTGGGTCTATTGTAGTATAGCCCTTAGGCAGGGCAGCCAAAAATTGGGAGGCTCCACGTTGTCCCTGGATAGAGACGTGCATGAGGGCCTGTAAACATGAAGTGCCCATTGAAAGGAAGTGGGTCTATTGTAGTATAGCCCTTTGGCAGGGCAGCCAAAAATTGGGAGGCTCCACGTTGTCCCTGGATAGAGACCTGTTAGGTTCTTAGTGCCTCCGTGCTTGCATTTAAAAACCGCACGTGTGTGCCTGTTGGTGGCAGCTTTCCGCTGCACTTGTGTGCGTTTTGCAAAAACTTGGATATAACGCACAAGTCTAGTGAATACACATCAGCACAGCATTGCAAAATGCGCAAGGGCATTGTCAACGAACAAGGAAGTGGACGTGATGGTGGTGAAGGCAGAGACCGAGGTCGTGTGCAAGCTCTAATTTCACCACAACAAAGGGCCACATCTACTCGCTCGCACGTCCTGTCCCAAATCCTTGGGGACTGCAGCAGTACACCGCTCTTGAACCAAGACCAGTGTCAACAGGTTGTTAGTTGGATAGCGGATAATGCTTCCAGTCAGATTGGCACCACCACAAACACTCTGTCTTCCACACGGTCAAGTGTCAGTAGCCGTGATACTGCACCGCACATTTTAGAACCTGATCCTCCTTCCTACCACCAGGCCGAGTACACGTCCACGGACATTACTGATCCCACACTTGGACACTCGGAAGAGCTGTTCGTTCACGTTTCCATTCACGCATTCTGGCCTCTCGCCAGCTCCTGTTGAAGTGGGCCATGACTAGATTGTATGTACAGATGCCCAAATATTTGAGCAGCCACGTTCTCACGAAGTTGGCAACCTGTCTCAACAAGGGGTGGAAGATGATGAGACACAATTGTCAGGAAGTCAGGAGGAGCATGGTGCGGAAGAGGAAGACGACGTGGTGGATGATCCAGTAACTGACCCAACCTGGCAGGAGGATATGCAGAGCGAGGACAGCAGTGCACAGGGGGAGGGAGGCGTAGCATCCCAACAGGCAGTAAGAAGAAGGGTGGTGGCCCCAGGCAGACATCAGGCAACTGTTCCCCGGAACAACACGACACAAGGTGCCTGTACAAATGTTAGGTCTTCCCGAGTCTGGCAGTTTTTTAAGTTGGCTCCAGATAATTCTAAAAAGGCCATTTGCAACACCTGCCGTGCCAGCATCAGCAGGGGTACCAAAACTAGCAGCCTGACCACCACCAGAATGATCAGGCACATGTCAGCCAATCACCCGACTTTGTGGGATGTACAACAGAGTCGAGGAGCAGTGCTTGCTGATGTCACTGCTACATCTTCGCTTGTTGTGCATGCGAGCCAATCCCCTGTCCATGCTGTCCACAAACAAGCCTCCTCCGGCCCTGCACCTGCAGTTGCCCACGCAGAAATAGCACCATCATCAAGCACGTCCTTGTCCCAGCGCAGCGTTCAGTTATCCATTCAGCAAACCTTTGAACGCAGGCGCAAATACACTGCCAACGCCCCACATGCCACACTTCTAAATGCTAACATTTCGCGACTGCTTGCGCTGGAAATGTTGCCTTTTAGGCTGGTTGAGACAGAAGCATTCCGCGACCTGATGGTGGCAGCTGTCCCATGTTACTCGGTCCCCAGCCGCCACTATTTCTCCCGGTGTGCCGTCCCCGCATTGCATAACCACGTGTCACAAAACATCACACGTGCCCTGAACAACGCTGTTTCACCCAAAGTCCACCTAACCACAGGCACGTGGACAAGTGCATGTGGGCAAGGCCACTACATCTCGTTGACGTCACACTGGGTTAATATTGTGGAAGCTGGGACCCAGTCTGAGCGAGGGACGGAACACGTCCTTCACACACCAAGTTTTGCAGGCCCTACCTCAGTCAGGGTTTCACCCACACTCTACAGCTCCGGAATGTCATGCTCCTCAGCCTCCTCCTCCTCCTGCGCATCCTCATCCACTTTACCCTCCACACCAGTCCCAAGCTGTAAGTGTCGCGGGTGGAGGAGGGGACGCTGCGCTCTCCCACTGCTCGGGTCCGGCTGCCGCTGCTCTACGGCTGCTGCTGCTCGGTGGCTCGAGCGATGGCCGGATCCCGGTGGCTCGAGCGGCGCTCCTCGCCCGTGATTGAAAAGGGGTGGTTTGGGTTTTGGGGATATTGTCCGTGACGCCACCCACGGTTGTGGTGATTGTGTGGACACCACCGCTGCTCTGGACGTGGATCCCGGGAGCCTGTGACAGGGAGCAGCTTTGTTGTTATTTCTCCCCTCCGTGGGTAGGGGGGTTGGTTGTCCCGGGGCCCGGTGATGGGGTAGAGATGGATGACAGGCAAATTGCGGGGCCTGATGAGGTGCAGGGTCGCAGGGGCAGCGCTGTGCCGCACGGCACGGAGGTACTCACTCAGCCCAATGATGATGACACAGTTCACGGTAAAACAAGTGGCTGGATGGACGGGTCCCTCGGACGGCTGCGGTTGTTCCTCCCTGCAGGTTAGTGATGACTGTCTCTCCCTGCACCTAAGTTCAGTGTTGGTAGTGATGGTTTCCCACCGGTAACCCGCTCCCCGACCTGGATATGGGCCGGAGGAGCCCCTTTTGCCCACAGGCGCTGGCCCTGGGAGACGGTTGCCCTTGGCGGTGGCGGTGTCTCCCCTTCACGGTTGGACGGTTGCCTTCTATCGTGACTTGGCTGTTTGGAAACCCTGAGGTCCCCTTCACTAACGGATTTGGCAAATTCACGGCGACACCAAGCCCTGCCGGGATCCGAAAGGCCCCTGCCAATGGTGCTGTCTTCTCTTTGTATACCGGTCCGGTACGGCCGGGTCACCACCCGTCCACGGTCCTTACGGCAGACTCCAATCGGCCTCCACTGCAGACGGTCACCACATCCTGCCAACCTTGCTGTCCTGTCCGGGCCACACACCCGGACCAACTTCAGGCTCTTTGCTGTCACTTTTCTCCTCTCTACTACTTTCCTCCTTCCACTTCCTTAGCTTAACTCTCACTGCCTGTGTTTTCCCTCCTCCTTGGTGGGTGGAGACCAACCGCCTGGCTCCACCCCCTGGTGTGGACAACAGCCCCTGGGGAAGGCAACAAGGATTTGGTGTTTTGACTATGATATGCCTGCAGGGAGTGTGGGGTGTGTAAGTGTTGTGCTCTGTGGCCCCTGGCTTGTCCAGGGCGACACAGAAGCACTGCAGCACTGCCTCGGCGAAGCGGCAACAGGCTGTGCTGAAGCTAATCTGCATAGGTGACAAACCCCACAATGCAGAAGAGGTGTGGACAGCTCTGAAACAGCAGGCAGATCACTGGCTCACACCTCTGAACCTAAAGCCAGGAAAGGTTGTGTGTGACAATGGCCGGAACCTGGTGGCGGCTTTGAGGCGAGGCCAGCTGACACATGTTCCATGCGTGGCCCATGTGCTCAACCTCGTGGTTCAGCGGTTTCTAAAGTCATACCCAGAGCTGTCTGATCTGCTGGTAAACGTTCGCCGCCTGTCTGCACATTTTCGAAAGTCACCTACTGCTTCAGCCGGCCTTGCCGGCTTTCAGCGCCATTTGCATCTTCCGGCTCACAGACTGGTGTGTGATGTCCCCACGTGTTGGAATTCAACTCTGCACATGTTGGTCATGATATGTGAGCAGAAGAGGGCAGTTGTTGAGTACCTGCATCACCTAAGCCGTCGGGAAATGGGTCAAACTCCACACATAACACCTGAGGAGTAGAGATGGATGTCCGACCTATGTACCATCCGCCAAAAGTTTGAGGACTCCACCAAGATGGTGAGCGGCGATGATGACATTATTAGCGTCACCATACCGCTTCTCTGCCTTCTAAAATGGTCTCTGCTCAAAAAACAACCACGATGCATTGCAGGCGGAGCGGGATGAGTTTGAGCAAGAAACAGTAGTGGGTGTGGGTGATAACACACAGCCCAGCCTCGTCTCATCACAACGTGCAATGGAGGACTATGACGAGGAGAAGGATGAAGACATGGAGCAACTCTCTGGCCAAATTGAGGATATGACATGCAGTCATATCCTCGGTTCAGCGTGGCTGGCCAGAGGACAGGGTAGATGAGGAGGAGGAGGACAGCATGTTCAGTCATCGTGTTGGTCAGGATACTGAAGTGATGGCTGTTAAGAGTCTGGCACACATGGCTGACTTTATGGTAAGCTGCCTGTCTCGTGACCCTCGTGTTAAGAACATCTTTGCCGACAATCATTACTGGTTGGTAACACTGTTAGACCCACGCTAAAATGAGAACTTTATGTCTCTTATTCCCGAGGCGAAGAGGTCTGGCAAAATGCAGCAGTTCCAGAAGGCCATAGTCACGGAAGTAGGCAAAGCATTACCCTCACAAAACGCTAGCGGCATAGGTCAGGAATCAGTGGACAACCAAGCCGTACAGCCGAGAGGGACACAAGTCCAATCCGCCAGAGGTAGGGGAACAGTCTTTAAGATGTGGGACAGTTTTCTCAGGCCCTCACATACCACAGCCCCTGAGGTGCGGGGTAGTGCCACAAAAAATCCTAAGTTTGCCCAGATGCTCAAGGAGTACCTTGCAGATCAAACAACTGTACTCCGACATTCCTCTGTGCCTTACAATTAATGGGTATCCAAGCTGGACATGTGGCATGAATTGGCTCTCTACGCCTTGGAAGTCCTGGCCTGCCCTGCCGCTAGCGTTTTGTCAGAGCGTGTTTTTAGTGCCGCAGGTGGAATCATTACAGATAAACGCACCTGCCTGTCAACTGTAAATGCTGACAGGCTGACTCTGATCAAGATGAACAAGGGTTGGATTGGGCCAGACTTCACCACACCACCAGCAAATGACAGCGAAATTTAAAGTTTGTAACGGGAATTTGCCATGTACCTCCACTCACCCATGGTAACACACTTCTGGACTTTGGCTAATCGCTGGACTTCTCCTCCTTCTCCTCATGCGCCATCATGATGACCGTTACAATAGTTAGGCCGTTGTTTCAGGTATACCCCAAGTGGTAAATTTTTTCGACCATTCTTTCAGAATGGGCATTACAACGACAGGAGACCCGCTCCTTTGCAATGGGAACAATGTTTTGAGGCCCTTATGCACATCTCTATCCAGGGACAATGTGGAGCCTCCAAATTTTTGGCTGCCCTGCCTAGGGGCTATACTACAATAGACCCACTGCCTTACAATGGGCACTTCAGGTTTACAGGCCATCATGCACGTCTCTATCCAGGGACAATATGGAGCCTGACACTTCCACCTACTGCCACACACGTGCGGTTTTTAAATGCAAGCACGGACGCACTAAGAACCTAACAGGTTTTTAGGAGCGACAATTACTGAGAAGTCTGACACTATCAGCCACTGCTGACTGACATGTATTATTCACTAGACTTGTGCGTTATATAATAGTTTGTGCAAAATGTGCACCTGTACGCTGCCACCGACAGACACACACGTGCTGTTTTTAAATGCAAGCACAGACGCAATAAGAACCTAACAGGTTTTTAGGAGCGACAATTACTGAGAAGACTGACACTATCAGCCACTGCTGACTGACGTGTATTATTCACTAGACTTGTGCGTTATATAATAGTTTGTGCAAAACGTGCACCTGTACGCTGCCACCGACAGACACACACGTGCTGTTTTTAAATGCAAGCACGGACGCAATAAGAACCTAACAGGTTTTTAGGAGCGACAATTACTGAGAAGTCTGACACTATCTGGACTGTTTTAGACTGTGTACACCAGCCCCAGATATGATGAAGGCTGGTATACGGTCACCACTAGGAATGGCTATATACCCTGCCTGCCTGCCTGTATACTGCTACAATAGTCCTGACAAGGACTCTTCTGGTCACTAGCCTGTATTCCGACCTGGCTATACCCTGCCTGTATATAGCAACAATAGTCCTGAGAAGGACTCTGCTACTGTACTCCGACCTGGCTATACCCTGCCTGCCTGTATACAACTAGAATAGTCTGACTCCTGAGAAGGACTTCTGGTCACACTGTTTGCAGCCCTGCTCCGGAACAAACTATAAAGGGCCGCAAACCTTTCCCTGAAGCAGCGACACTCTCCCTGCACTGACTGTCTGGATAGCTGTGAGCAGAGCACAGCGCGCCGGCCGGTATAAAGGCTCGGTCACGCTGTGCAGGCCGGCCAATCACTGCAATTCCACAACTAACAGGGCTGTGGAATTGCAGTGGTCTGCCAGCCAATCCCTGCATGAGGGCTGGCTCTCAAAAGTGCGCCAACATGCAGGGATGAAGACCACGAGTACAGCACGAGTATCGCGAGATTACTCGGTCCCCGCCGAGCAGCCCGAGTACAGTGATACTCATGCGAGTACCGAGTAGTAACAAGCATGCTCGCTCATCACTAGTGATGACCACTCCACTATGAAACCTGTGAAATCCTGCAAAGTAATGGCATTTAGAGACGAGTTTTGACAGCCAGGGGAAAAAAAATAATAATTTGTAGTTCTGTTTGTGATGGAAGCCAAAACATACCGTCATTCGGCAACAATGCCGAGAACTTCATACATTGTAGTTGGATAGCGTATTATTTCAACACTAAGAACAGATTGGTTTCACTGGGGATTGAACCCAGGACCTTCTGCGTGTTAAGCAGACGTGATGACCACTACACTATGAAACCTGACAAAAAGTTACTGTGTATTGGCTAGCAGAACAGAATTGTGACTGACGGGGCCTTTTTATTGCTGAAGGAAAGTATTTTTGATTAATGAAACATTTACAATTATTATTACATATTTTACCAGTTTTATTCCTACAAAGGGATTTTGCTTAAATTGAAGTTTATATTGAATGTGTTACTTTTTTCTCCATAGTTTGGTCTTTTGCTTTTGTATTTATGGGAACTATATAATTTGAAACAAATAGGATTTTTATAATATGGGATTATGTTTTCTGCTAAAATGGTCAATAAAAAAGAAACCCAGAATCGTAGTTCTCTTTGTGATGGAAGCCAAAATGTATTGTCATTTGGCAACGAAACCAAGAATTTCACATATTACAAGTCGAGAGGAAATTACTAGTGATGAGCGAGTACTAAAAAGCTCGAGTGCTCGAAGCTCGGGCCGAGCCTCCCAAGATACTCGTGTACTCGGGCCGAGCAACGAGCCCAATGTTATCCTATGGGAGACCCGAGTATTTTTGTGAAATGACCCCCCGGCAGCATGTAGAAACCCTAAAAATGTCACAAAAGTCTCAGAAGAGTGCTCAAATGACATGGCAACAGCATGGGGAAGACCCCTTGAAGCATTTATCACTCAAAAGTCACAGCTGTGAACAATTTTGTCCGCGTTTTACGCCATTTTTACGGACTCACCAGAAAACCTTGCAAAATGACCCCAAAATGAATTTTCATGGCGGAAATGTTAAGGGCACATACACAATAGTGAGATAGAGCTGTGTATGTTACTTTTTGAGATTAATACATGAAAGATTTTACATAAACATTGTGTGGCACTCCGATGTCCAAAACGCACGTTTTGTGCTTTTTACTAGCGATGTCGGTCATTTTTTTTTTCATTCTATCTCCCGTCGGTCGGTCTCGCTCTGTCGGTCTCTCTCTGTCTTGTCTGTCCCCCTCTCACAGTCTGTCGGTCATTCTCCCCCCTCTCTCTTACTCACCGTTCCCCGATCACTGCTGCGGCACTGCACGGCATGCACACTGCTCCTGCGGCTTTTCCTCTTTTGAAAAAGCCGGCCGTTCATTAATCAATCTCGTATTCTCTGCTTTCCTGCTTTTCGGCGCCTATGATTGGTTGCAGTGAGACACGCCCCCACTCTGAGTGACAGGTGTCACACTGCACCCAATCACAGCAGCCGGTGTGTGTGTGTATACTGTGCAGTGAAATAAATAATTAAATAATTAAAAAAACGGCGTGCGGTCCCCCCAATTTTAATACCAGCCAGATAAAGCCATACGGCTGAAGGCTGGTATTCTCAGGATGGGGAGCTCCACGTTATGGGGAGCCCCCCACCCTAACAATAACAGTCAGCAGCCGCCCAGAATTGCCGCATACATTATATGCGACAGTTCTGGGACTGTACCCGGCTCTTCCCGATTTACCCTGGTGAGTTGGCAAATCGGGGTAATAAGGAGTTATTGGCAGCCCATAGCTGCCAATAAGTCCTAGATTAATCATGTCAGGCGTCTCCCCGAGATTCCTTCCATGATTAATCTGTAAATTACAGTTAAAAAACACACACACCCGAAAAATCCTTTATTAGAAATAAAAAACAATAACAAAGTCCCTCATCACCAATTTATTACCCACAACAAAGCCCTCCATGTCCGGTGTAATCCATGGTCCTCCAGCGTCGCGTTCAGCTCTGCTACATGCAGGTGACAGGAGCTGCAGAATACACCGCCGCTCCGGTCACCTCCACGCAGCTAATGAGGTGAGTATAGCGATCAGCTGCTGTCACTGAGGTTACCTGGATCCAGCGGTGGATGCAGCGGTGGCCGCGGGTAACCTCAGTGACAGCTCAGCTGATCGCGCTACTCACCGCCGCTCCGGTCAGCTCCATGCACCAACTGAGGAGAGTATAGCGATCAGCTGCTGTCACTGAGGTTAATCGCGGCCACCGCTGCATCCAGCGGTGGCCGCGAGTTACCTGACTGACAGCAGCTGATCGCGCTTCTCACCTCAGTTGCTGTGTGAAGCTGACCGGAGCGGCGGTGAGTAGCGCGATCAGCTGCTGTCACTGAGGTTACCCGCGGCCACCGCTGGATCCAGGTAACCTCAGTGACAGCTCAGCTGATCGCTATACTCACCTCATTAGCTGCGTGGAGGTGACCGGAGCGGCGGTGTATTCTGCAGCTCCTGTCACCTGCATGCAGCAGAGCTGGACGCGACGCTGGAGGACCGTGGATTACACCGGACATGGAGGGCTTTGTTGTGGGTAATAAATTGGTGATGAGGGACTTTGTTATTGTTTTTTATTTCTAATAAAGGATTTTTTCATGTGTGTGTGTTTATTTACTGTAATTTACAGATTAATCATGGAGGGTGTCTCATAGACGCCTGACATGATTAATCTAGGACTTATTGGCAGCTATGGGCTGCCAATAACTCCTTATTACCCCGATTTGCCAACGCACCAGGGTAAATCGGGAAGAGCCGGGTACAGTCCCAGAACCGTCGCATATAATGTATGCGGCAATTCTGGGCGGCTGCTGACTGATATTGTTAGGGTGGGGGGCTCCCCATAACGTGGGGCTCCCCATCCTGAGAATACCAGCCTTCAGCCGTATGACTTTATCTGGCTGGTATTAAAATTGGGGGGACCGCACGCCGTTTTTTTTAATTATTTATTTTACTGCACAGTATAGACACGCCCACCGGCTGCTGTGATTGGGTGCAGTGAGACACCTGTCACTCAGCGTGGGGGCGTGTCTCACTGCAACCAATCATAGGCGCCTGTGGGCGTGGAAAGCAGGGAATATGAGATGGCTGTGTACAGAGCACAGCGCGCCGGCCGGTATAAAGGCTCGGTCACGCTGTGCAGGCCGACCAATCACTGCAATTCCACAACTAACAGGGCTGTGGCATTGCAGTGGTCTGCCAGCCAATCCCTGCATGAGGGCTGGCTCTCAAAAGAGCGCCAACATGCAGAAATGAAGACCACGAGTAAAGCACGAGTATCGCGAAATTACTCGGTACCCGCCGAGTAGCCCGAGTACAGTGATACTCGTGCGAGTACCGAGTAGTAACAAGCATACTCGCTCATCACTAGAAATTACTTCAACACTAAAAACAGATTGGTTTCACTGGGGATTGAAGCCAGGACCTTCTGCGTGTTAAGCAGACGTGATGACCACTACACTATGAAACCTGACGAATAGTTCCTGTGTATTGGCTAGCAGAGCAGAATTGTGACTGACGGGGCCTTTTTATTGCTGAAGGAAAGTATTTTTGGTTAATGAAACATTTACAATTATTATTACATATTTTACCAGTTTTATTCCTACAAAGGGATTTTGCTTAAATTGAAGTTTATATTGAATTTGTTACTTTTTTCTCCATAGTTTGGTCTTTTGCTTTTGTATTTATGGGAACTATATATTTTGAAACAAATAGGATTTTTGTAATATGGGATTATGTTTTCTGCTAAAATGGTCAATAAAAAAGAAACCCAAAATCGTAGTTCTCTTTGTGATGGAAGCCAAAATGTATTGTCATTTGGCAACGAAACCAAGAGTTTCACATATTACAAGTCGATAGGAAATTACTTCAACACCAAAAACATATCGGTTTCACTGGGGATTGAACCCAGGACCTTCTGCATGTGAAGCAGACGTGATGACCACTACACTATGAAACCTTTGAAATCCTGCAAAGTAATGGCAATTAGAGACGAGTTTTGACCGCCAGGGGAAAAAAAACAAATTCGTAGCTCTGTTGGTGATGGAAGCTAAAACATCCCGTTATTCGGCAACAAAGCCAAGAACTTTATATACTGCAGGTTGATAGGGGATTATTTCAACACCAAGAACACATGGGTTTCACCGGGGATTAAACCCAGGACCTTCTGCGTGTAAAGCAGACGTGATTTCCACTACACTATGAAACCTTTGAAAGCCTGCAAAGTAATGGCAATTAGAGACGAGTTTTGACCGCCAGGGAAAAAAAAAACAAATTTGTAGCTCTGTTGGGGATGGAAGCCAAAACATCCCATCATTCGGCAACAAAGCCAAAAACTTCATATATTGTAGTTTAATTGAGTATTATTTCAACAAAAAAGAACAGATTGGTTTTACTGGGGACTGAACGCAGGACCTTCTGCGTGTTAAGCAGATGTGATGACCACTGCTCTATGAAACCTGATGGAAAGTTACTGTGTATTGGCTAGCAGAGCAGAATTGTGACTGACGGGGCATTTTTATTGCTGAAGGAAAGTATTTTTTGTTAATGAAACATTTACAATTTTTATTACATATTTTTACCAGTTTTATTCCTACAAAGGGATTTTGCTTAAAAGGAAGTTTACATTGAATGTGTTACTTTGTTCCACATAGTTTAGTTGTTTGCTTTTGTATTTAAAGGAACTATATATTTTGAAACAAACAGGATTTTTATAAGATGGGATTATGTTTTCTGCTAAAATGGTCAATAAAAAAGAAACCCAAAATCGTAGTTCTCTTGGTGAGGGAAGCCAAAATAAATTATCAGTTGGCAACAAAACCAAGAATTTCATATACTACAGGTTGATAGCAAATTACTTCAACAGCGAAAACAGCTTGTTTTTACTGGGGATTGAACCCAGGACCTTCTGCGTGTGAAGTAGACGCGATGACGACTCCACTATGAAACCTGTGAAATCCTGCAAAGTAATGGCATTTAGAGACGAGTTTTGACCACCAGGGGAAAAAAAATAATAATTTGTAGTTCTGTTTGTGATGGAAGCCAAAACATCCCATCATACGGCAACAAAGCCGAGAACTTCATATATTGTAGTTGGATAGCGTATTATTTCAACACTAAGAACAGATTGGTTTCACTGGGGATTGAACCCAGGACCTTCTGCGTGTTAAGCAGACGTGATGACCACTACACTATGAAACCTGACGAAAAGTTCCTGTGTATTGGCTAGCAGAGCAGAATTGTGACTGACGGGGCCTTTTTATTGCTGAAGGAAAGTATTTTTGGTTAATGAAACATTTACAATTATTATTACATATTTTACCAGTTTTATTCCTACAAAGGGATTTTGCTTAAATTGAAGTTTATATTGAATGTGTTACTTTTTTCTCCATAGTTTGGTCTTTTGCTTTTGTATTTATGGGAACTATATATTTTGAAACAAATAGGATTTTTATAATATGGGATTATGTTTTCTGCTAAAATGGTCAATAAAAAAGAAACCCAAAATCGTAGTTCTCTTTGTGATGGAAGCCAAAATGTATTGTCATTTGGCAACGAAACCAAGAATTTCACATATTACAAGTCGATAGGAAATTACTTCAACACCAAAAACAGATTGGTTTCACTGGGGATTGAACCCAGGACTTTCTGCGTGTGAAGCAGTCGTAATGACCACTACACTATGAGACCTTTGAAATCCTGCAAAGAAGTGGAGAATAAGTGGAGAAAAAGTGGAGAAAAAGTGGAGAAAAAGTGGAGAAAAAGTGGAGAAAAAAATGGAGAAAAAGAGGAGAAAAAGTGGAGAAAAAGTGGAGAAAAAGTGGAGAATAAGTGGAGAAAAAAATGGAGAAAAAGTGGAGAAAAAGTGGAGAAAAAGTGGAGAAAATAATGGAGAAAAAGTGGAGAAAAAGTGGAGAAAAAGTGGAGAAAAAAATGTAGAAAAAGTGGAGAATAAGTGGAGAAAAAGTGGAGAATAAGTGGAGAAAAAGTGGAGAATAAGTGGAGAAAAAGTGGAGAATAAGTGGAGAAAAAGTGGAGAAAAAAATGGAGAAAAAATGGAGAAAAAAATAGAGAAAAAGTGGAGAAAAAGTGGAGAAAAAGTGGAGAAATAGTGGAGAAAAAAATGGAGAAAAAGTGGAGAAAAAGTGGAGAAAAAGTGGAGAAAAAAATGTAGAAAAAGTGGAGAAAAAAATGTAGAAAAAGTGGAGAATAAGTGGAGGAAAAGTGGAGAATAAGAGGAGAAAAAGTGGAGAATAAGTGGAGAAAAAGTGGAGAATAAGTGGAGAAAAAAATGGAGAAAAAGTGGAAAAAAAGTGGAGAAAAAGTGGAGAAAAAAATGGAGAAAAAGTGGAGAATAAGTGGAGAAAAAGTGGAGAATAAGTGGAGAAAAAAATGGAGAAAAAGTGGAGAAAAAGTGGAGAAAAAGTGGAGAAAAAAATGTAGAAAAAGTGGAGAAAAAGTGGAGAATAAGTGGAGAAAAAGTGGAGAATAAGTGGAGAAAAAGTGGAGAAAAAAATGTAGAAAAAGTGGAGAAAAAATGTAGAAAAAGTGGAGAATAAGTGGAGAAAAAGTGGAGAATAAGAGGAGAAAAAGTGGAGAATAAGTGGAGAAAAAGTGGAGAATAAGTGGAGAAAAAAATGGAGAAAAAGTGGAGAAAAAATGTAGAAAAAGTGGAGCACCCTTTGGTGCCTTTCATGTGGCACTAAGGGGTGCTTAGCTTTTTATTTAGCCAAAAAAATGAAAAAAAAAATGACGTAGGGTTCCCCCTAGTTTTGTAGCCAGCTAGGGTAAAGCAGACGGCTGCAGCCTGCAGACCACAGCTGGCAACCTCACCTTGGCTGGTAATCCAAAACTGAGGGCACCCCACGCTGTTATTTTAAATTAAATAAATAATTAAAAAAAAAAAACACGTAGGGGTCCCCCAAAATTGGATCACCAGCCAAGGTAAAGCAGACAGCTGGGGCCTGATATTCTCAGACTAGGGAGGTCCATGGTTATTGGACTCTCCCCAGCCTAAAAATAGCAGGCCGCAGCCGCCCCAGAAGTGGCGCATCCATTAGATGCGCCAATCCTGGTGCTTCGCCCCAGCTCATCCCGCGCCCTGGTGCGGTGACAAACGGGGTAATATATGGGGTTAATACCAGATGTGTAATGTCACCTGGCATTAAGCCCTGGGGTTGGTGAGGTCAGGCGTCTATCAGATACCCGACATCACCAACCCAGTCAGTAATAAAAAAGAATAGACGACAAACACATTTTTATTTGAAAAAACACTCCCCAAAACATTCCCTCTTTAACCAATTTATTAGAATGAAAAACAAATCTAGGTCTGGTGTAATCCAAGGGGTTGCCATGACGATCCACACTGTCCCAGTCAATGAAGAACAGAATGTTCCCCATTGGCTGGGAGAGCAGTGCAGTGACCTGAGCTAACATCAGTGGGTCAGCCCAGGTCACTGCAGGGCATGACAAGTGCTGCTGTCAGCTAAGTACATTACCTGCGCTGATCTCCAGCACTGCCGACAGCCCCTGTCACTGAGTTCAATGACCGGAGCCTTCACACCAAGTCTCGCGAGAGGCCCGTGACGTCACCGCTAGTCAGTCTCGGGTCGGAAGCGAGAGGTGATGTGACAAGCGGCGGACATGGAGGACAGTGACAGCGCTGAGGTCGGGATGGCGGGACTTCATCACCGCAGGTAAGCCGAGCGGGAACATGTGTGTGTGTGAGTGTATGTGTACATGCTGCGGGCAGGAGGGGGCGGAGCGAGCTGAGCGGGGAAGTGTGGGCTTCCTGCACGTAACTAGGATAAACATTGGGTTACTAACCAAAGCGCTTTGGTTGGATACCCGATGTTTATCTTGGTTACCAGCTTGTGGCAGGCTGCCAGCGATGGCTCCTGCACACTGTAGCCGTAAAAAGCCCTGCTTTTTACTGCTAGAACCGTTCTCGAACGTTTCTAGAACTATCGAGCTTTTGCAAAAAAGCTTGAGTTCTAGTTCGATCTAGAACAGCCCCGAAAATCACTCGAGCCCCGAACTGGAGAACCTCGAACCACGAACCGCGCTCAACTCTAGTGATGACCACTACTCTATGAAACCTGCTGGAAAGCTACTGTGTATTGGCCAGCAGAGCAGAATTTTGACTGACAGGGCCTTTTTATTGCTGAAGGAAAGTATTTTTGGTTAATGAAACATTTACAATTTTTATTATATATTTTACCAGTTTTACTCCTACAAAGGGATTTTGCTTAAAAGGAAGTTTACATTGAATGTGTTACTTTTTTCTCCATAGTTTGGTCTTTTGCTTTTGTATTTATGGGAACTATATATTTTGAAACAAATAGGATTTTTATAATATGGGATTATGTTTTCTGCTAAAATGGTCAATAAAAAAGAAACCCAAAATCGTAGTTCTCTTGGTGATGGAAGCCGAAATATATTATCAGTTGGCAACAAAACAAAGAATTTCATATGTTACAGGTTGATAGCAAATTACTTCAACAGCGAAAATGGCTTGTTTTTACTGGGGATTGAACCAAGGACCTTCTGCGTGTGAAGCAGACGTGATGACGACTCCACTATGAAACATGTGAAATCCTGCAAAGTAATGGCATTTAGAGACGAGTTTTGACCGCCATAGGAAAAAAAAAAAAAATTGTAGTTCTGTTTGTGATGGAAGCCAATACATCCCGTCATTTGGCAACAAAGCCGAGAACTTCATATATTGGAGTTGGATAGCGTATTATTTCAACACTAAGAACTGATTGGTTTCACTGGGGATGGAACCTAGGACCTTCTGCGTGTTAAGCAGACGTGATGACCACTACATTATGAAACCTGACGAAAAGTTACTGTGTATTGGCTAGCACAGCAGAATTGTGACTGACGGGGCCTTTTTATTGCTGAAGGAAAGTATTTTTGGTTAATGAAACATTTACAATTTTTATTACATATTTTACCAGTTTTATTCCTACAAAGTGATTTTCCTTAAAAGGAAGTTTACATTGAATGTGTTACATTTTTCCACATAGTTTAGTTGTTTGCTTTTGTATTTAAAGGAACTATATATTTTGAAACAAACAGGATTTTTATAGTATGGGATTATGTTTTCTGCTAAAATGGTCAATAAAAAAGAAACCCAAAATCGAAGTTCTCTTGGTGATGGAAGCCAAAATATATTATCAGTTGGCAACAAAAGAAAGAATTTCATATGTTACAGGTTGATAGCAAATTACTTCCCATCATTCGGCAACAAAGCCAAGAACTTCATATATTGTAGTTTAATTGAGTATTATTTCAACACCAAGAACAGATTGGTTTTACTGGGGATTGAACGCAGGACCTTCTGCATGTTAAGCAGACGTGATGACCACTACTCTGTGAAACCTGATGGAAAGTTACTGTGTATTGGCTAGCAGAGCAGAATTGTGACTGACGGGGCCTTTCTATTGCTGAAGGAAAGTATTTTTGGTTAATGAAACATTTACAATTTTTATTACATATTTTACCAGTTTTATTCCTACAAAGGGATTTTGCTTAAATTGAAGTTTATATTGAATGTGTTACTTTTTTCTCCATAGTTTGGTCTTTTGCTTTTGTATTTATGGGAACTATATATTTTGAAACATATAGGATTTTTATAATATGGGATTATGTTTTCTGCTAAAATGGTCAATAAAAAAGAAACCCAAAATCGTAGTTCTCTTTGTGATGGAAGCCAAAATGTATTGTCATATGGCAACGAAACCAAGAATTTCACATATTACAAGTCGATAGGAAATTACTTCAACACCAAAAACAGATTGGTTTCACTGGGGATTGAACCCAGGACCTTCTGCGTGTGAAGCAGACGTGATGACCACTACACTATGAAACCTTTGAAATCCTGCAAAGTAATGGCAATTAGAGACGAGTTTTGACCGCCAGGGGAAAAAAAACAAATTCGTAGCTCTGTTGGTGATGGAAGCTAAAATATCCCGTTATTCGGCAACAAAGCCAAGAACTTTATATACTTCAGGTTGATATGGGATTATTTCAACACCAAGAACACATGGGTTTCACTGGGGATTGAACCCAGGACCTTCTGCGTGTAAAGCAGACGTGATTTCAACTACACTATGAAACCTTTGAAAGCCTGCAAAGTAATGGCAATTAGAGACGAGTTTTGACCGCCAGGGAAAAAAAAAACAAATTCGTAGCTCTGTTGGGGATGGAAGCCAAAACATCCCATCATTCGGCAACAAAGCCAAGAACTTCATATATTGTAGTTTAATTGAGTATTATTTCAACACCAAGAACAGATTGGTTTTACTGGGGATTGAATGCAGGACCTGCTGCGTGTTAAGCAGACATGATGACCACTACTCTATGAAACCTGATGGAAAGTTACTGTGTATTGGCTATCAGAGCAGAATTGTGACTGACGGGGCCTTTTTATTGCTAAAGGAAAGTATTTTTGGTTAATGAAACATTTACAATTTTTATTACATATTTTACCAGTTTTATTCCTACAAAGAAATTTTACTTAAAAGGAAGTTTAAATTGAATGTGTTACTTTTTTCCACATAGTTTAGTTGTTTGCTTTTGTATTTAAAGGAACTATATATTTTGAAACAAACAGGATTTTTATAATATGGGATTATGTTTTCTGCTAAAATGGTCAATAAAAAAGAAACCCAAAATCGTAGTTCTCTTGGTAATAAAAGCCAAAATATATTATCAGTTGGCAACAAAACAAAGAATTTCATATGTTACAGGTTGATAGCAAATTACTTCAACAGCGAAAACGGCTTGTTTTTACTGGGGATTGAACCCAGGACCTTCTGCGTGTGAGGTAGACGTGATGACGACTTCACTATGAAACTTGTGAAATCATGCAAAGTAATGGCATTTAGAGACGAGTTTTGACCGCCAGGGGAAAAAAATAATAATTTGTAGTTCTGTTTGTGATGGAAGCCAAGACATCCCGTCATACGGCAACAAAGCCGAGAACTTCATATATTGTAGTTGGATAGCGTATTATTTCAACACTAAGAACAGATTGGTTTCACTGGGGATTGAACCCAGGACCTTCTGCGTGTTAAGCAGATGTGATGACCACTACACTATGAAACCTGACGATAAGTTACTGTGTTTTGGCTAGCAGAGCAGAATTGTGACTGACGGGGCCTTTTTATTGCTGAAGGAAAGTATTTTTGGTTAATGAAACATTTACAATTATTATTACATATTTTACCAGTTTTATTCCTACAAAGGGATTTTGCTTAAATTGAAGTTTATATTGAATGTGTTACTTTTTTCTCCATAGTTTGGTCTTTTGCTTTTGTATTTATGGGAACTATATATTTTGAAACAAATAGGATTTTTATAATATGGGATTATGTTTTCTGCTAAAATGGTCAATAAAAAAGAAACCCAAAATCGTAGTTCTCTTTGTGATGGAAGCCAAAATGTATTGTCATTTGGCAACGAAACCAAGAATTTCACATATTACAAGTCGATAGGAAATTACTTCAACACCAAAAACAGATTGGTTTCACTGGGGATTGAACCCAGGACCCTCTGCGTGTGAAGCAGACTTGATGACAACTACACTATGAAACCTTTGAACGTCTGCAAAGTAATGGCAATTAGAGACGAGTTTTGACTGCCAGGGGAAAAAAAACAAATTCGTAGCTCTGTTGGTGATGGAAGCTAAAACATCCCGTTATTCGGCAACAAAGCCAAGAACTTTATATACTGCAGGTTGATAGAGGATTATTTCAACACCAAGAACACATGGGTTTCACTGGGGATTGAACCCAGGACCTTCTGCGTGTAAAGCAGACGTGATTTCCACTACACTATGAAACCTTTGAAAGCCTGCAAAGTAATGGCAATTAGAGACGAGTTTTGACCGCCAGGGAAAAAAAAACCAAATTCGTAGCTCTGTTCGGATGGAAGCCAAAACATCCCATCATTCGGCAACAAAGCCAAGAACTTCATATATTGTAGTTTAATTGAGTATTATTTCAACACCAAGAACAGATTGGTTTCACTGGGGATTGAACGCAGGACCTTCTGCGCCTTAAGCAGACGTGATGACCACTACTCTATGAAACCTGATGGAAAGTTACTGTGTATTGGCTAGCAGAGCAGAATTGTGACTGACGGGGCCTTTTTATTGCTGAAGAAAGTATTTTTTGTTAATGAAACATTTACAATTTTTATTACATATTTTACCAGTTTTATTCCTACAAAGAAATTTTACTTAAAAGGAAGTTTAAATTGAATGTGTTACTTTTTTCCACATAGTTTAGTTGTTTGCTTTTGTATTTAAAGGAACTATATATTTTGAAACAAACAGGATTTTTATAATATGGGATTATGTTTTCTGCTAAAATGGTCAATAAAAAAGAAACCCAAAATCGTAGTTCTCTTGGTAATAAAAGCCAAAATATATTATCAGTTGGCAACAAAACAAAGAATTTCATATGTTACAGGTTGATAGCAAATTACTTCAACAGCGAAAACGGCTTGTTTTTACTGGGGATTGAACCCAGGACCTTCTGCGTGTGAAGTAGTCGTGATGACGACTCCACTATGAAACTTGTGAAATTCTGCAAAGTAAAGGCATTTAGAGACGAGTTTTGACCGCCAGGGGAAAAAAAATAATAATTTGTAGTTCTGTTTGTGATGGAAGCCGAAAAATCCCGTCATACGGCAACAAAGCCGAGAACTTCATATATTGTAGTTGGATAGCGTATTATTTCAACACTAAGAACAGATTGGTTTCACTGGGGATTGAACTTAGTACCTTCTGCGTGTTAAGCAGATGTGATGACCACTACACTATGAAACCTGACGATAAGTTACTGTGTATTGGCTAGCAGAGCAGAATTGTGACTGACGGGGCCTTTTTATTGCTGAAGGAAAGTATTTTTGGTTAATGAAACATTTACAATTATTATTACATATTTTACCAGTTTTATTCCTACAAAGGGATTTTGCTTAAATTGAAGTTTATATTGAATGTGTTACTTTTTTCTCCATAGTTTGGTCTTTTGCTTTTGTATTTATGGGAACTATATATTTTGAAACAAATAGGATTTTTATAATATGGGATTATGTTTTCTGCTAAAATGGTCAATAAAAAAGAAACCCAAAATCGTAGTTCTCTTTGTGATGGAAGCCAAAATGTATTGTCATTTGGCAACGAAACCAAGAATTTCACATATTACAAGTCGATAGGAAATTACTTCAACACCAAAAACAGATTGGTTTCACTGGGGATTGAACCCAGGACCTTCTGCGTGTGAAGCAGACGTGATGACCACTACACTATGAAACCTTTGAAATTCTGCAAAGTAATGGCAATTAGAGACGAGTTTTGACTGCCAGGGGAAAAAAAACAAATTCGTAGCTCTGTTGGTGATGGAAGCTAAAACATCCCGTTATTCAGCAACAAAGCCAAGAACTTTATATACTGCAGGTTGATAGGGGATTATTTCAACACCAAGAACACATGGGTTTCACTGGGGATTGAACCCAGGACCTTCTGCGTGTAAAGCAGACGTGATTTCCACTACACTATGAAACCTTTGAAAGCCTGCAAAGTAATGGCAATTAGAGACGAGTTTTGACCGCCAGGGAAAAAAAAAACAAATTCGTAGCTCTGTTCGGGATGGAAGCCAAAACATCCCATCATTCGGCAACAAAGCCAAGAACTTCATATATTGTAGTTTAATTGAGTATTATTTCAACACCAAGAACAGATTGGTTTTACTGGGGATTGAACGCAGGACCTTCTGCGCGTTAAGCAGCCGTGATGACCACTACTCTATGAAACCTGATGGAAAGTTACTGTGTATTGGCTAGCAGAGCAGAATTGTGACTGACGGGGCCTTTTTATTGCTGAAGGAAAGTATTTTTTGTTAATGAAACATTTACAATTTTTATTACATATTTTACCAGTTTTATTCCTACAAAGGGATTTTGCTTAAAAGGAAGTTTACATTGAATGTGTTACTTTTTTCCACATAGTTTAGTTGTTTGCTTTTGTATTTAAAGGAACTATATATTTTGAAACAAACAGGATTTTTATAATATGGGATTATGTTTTCTGCTGAAATGGTCAATAAAAAAGAAACCCAAAATCGTAGTTCTCTTGGTGATGGAAGCCAAAATATATTATCAGTTGGCAACAAAAGAAAGAATTTCATATGTTACAGGTTGATAGCAAATTACTTCCCATCATTCGTCAACAAAGCCAAGAACTTCATATATTGTAGTTTAATTGAGTATTATTTCAACACCAAGAACAGATTGGTTTTACTGGAGATTGAACGCAGGACCTTCTGCGTGTTAAGCAGACGTGATGACCACTACTCTATGAAACCTGATGATAAGTTACTGTGTATTGGCTAGCAGAGCAGAATTGTGACTGACGGGGCCTTTTTATTGCTGAAGGAAAGTATTTTTTGTTAATGAAACATTTACAATTTTTATTACATATTTTACCAGTTTTATTCCTACAAAGGGATTTTGCTTAAATGGAAGTTTACATTGAATGTGTTACTTTTTTCCACATAGTTTAGTTGTTTGCTTTTGTATTTAAAGGAACTATATATTTTGAAACAAACAGGATTTTTATAATATGGGATTATGTTTTCTGCTAAAATGGTCAATAAAAAAGAAACCCAAAATCGTAGTTCTCTTGGTAATAAAAGCCAAAATATATTATCAGTTGGCAACAAAACAAATAATTTCATATGTTACAGGTTGATAGCAAATTACTTCAACAGCCAAAACGGCTTGTTTTTACTGGGGATTGAACCTAGGACCTTCTGCCTGTGAAGTAGACGTGATGACGACTCCACTATGAAACTTGTGAAATCCTGCAAAGTAAAGGCATTTAGAGACGAGATTTGACCGCCAGGGGAAAAAAAAAAATAATTTGTAGTTCTGTTTGTGATGGAAGCCAAAAAATACCGTCATACGGCAACAAAGCTGAGAACTTCATATATTGTAGATGGATAGCGTATTATTTCAACACTAAGAACAGATTGGTTTCACTGGGGATTGAACCCAGGACTAGAGTTGAGCGCGGTTCGTGGTTCGTGGTTCTCCAGTTCGCGGCTCGAGTGATTTTGGGGCATGTTCTAGATCGAACTAGAACTCGAGCTTTTTGCAAAAGCTCGGTAGTTCTAGAAACGTTCGAGAACGGTTCTAGCAGCCAAAAAACAGCTAAATCATAGCTTGGTTTCTGCTGTAATAGTGTAAGTCACTCTGTGAATCAAACTATTATCACATTTCAGTGTATAGTGTGCGTGAACAGCGCCTTCAGATCACTGCTGTTTCTATAATGGCGATCGCCATTTTTTTTTTTTTTTTTTCTTGTCTTCCTTCCCTAAGCGCGCGCGTCTTGTGGGGCGGGCCAGCATGTCAGCCAATCCCAGACACACACACAGCTAAGTGGACTTTGAGCCAGAGAAGCAACGGCATGTGTGATAGGATCTGCATGTCACATGTCCCTGCATTATAAAACCGGACATTTTCTTCACGGACGCCATTATCTGCCTTCTGCGTCTTTGGTGTCAGACATCACTGTCGCAGCTCCGTCTTCCTGAGTCCTATAGCCGATACAGCTGTATGCGCTGCATACACAGCGTTAGACAGCTTAGGGAGAGCACTTTATAGCAGTCCTTTTAAGGGCTCCAACCGGCAGGGTCAGAGAGCCATAGGTGACAGGTCCTGCAAACAGCAACAGCGTCTGTGTAGCCCAGGTCAGGGATTTCCTACCTGCATTTCACCATTAGGAGGGAATAGAAAGGCAGGCTTCCATTCCTCTACCCAGAGCACCACAATCCTGCCACTGTACCCTCTTGTCCTCTGCACACTCCAACTGATAACTAAGCCATTATACTAGCAAACACTCAGTGTACCTAGTGGCATCCTATACGTGGCTATTGGACTTTGCTATAGTCCCACTAGTGCAAAGACATTTGCAGAGCGCGTCTGCCTGCATTGCACACTACAACTCATTCTAACCAAGCCATTATACTAGCAAACACTCAGTGTACCTAGTGGCATCCTATACGTGGCTATTGGACTTTGCTATAGTCCCACTAGTGCAAAGACATTTGCAGAGCGCGTCTGCCTGCATTGCACACTACAACTCATTCTAACCAAGCCATTATACTAGCAAACACTCAGTGTACCTAGTGGCATCCTATACGTGGCTATTGGACTTTGCTATAGTCCCACTAGTGCAAAGACATTTGCAGAGCGCGTCTGCCTGCATTGCACACTCCAACTCATTAAAACCAAGCCATTATACTAGCAAACACTCAGTGTACCTAGTGGCATCCTATACGTGGCTATTGGACTTTGCTATAGTCCCACTAGTGCAAAGACATTTGCATAGCGCGTCTGCCGGCATTGCACACTCAAACTCATTTTAACTAAGCCATTATACTAGCAAACACTCAGTGTACCTAGTGGCATCCTATACGTGGCTATTGGACTTTGCTATAGTCCCACTAGTGCAAAGACATTAGCAGAGCACATCTGCCTGCATTGCACACTACAACTCATTCTAACCAAGCCATTATACTAGCAAACACTCAGTGTACCTAGTGGCATCCTATACGTGGCTATTGGACTTTGCTATAGTCCCACTAGTGCAAAGACATTTGCATAGCGCGTCTGCCTGCATTGCACACTCAAACTCATTTTAACTAAGCCATTATACTAGCAAACACTCAGTGTACCTAGTGGCATCCTATACGTGGCTATTGGACTTTGCTATAGTCCCACTAGTGCAAAGACATTAGCAGAGCACATCTGCCTGCATTGCACACTACAACTCATTCTAACCAAGCCATTATACTAGCAAACACTCAGTGTACCTAGTGGCATCCTATACGTGGCTATTGGACTTTGCTATAGTCCCACTAGTGCAAAGACATTTGCAGAGCGCGTCTGCCTGCATTGCACACTCCAACTCATTAAAACCAAGCCATTATACTAGCAAACACTCAGTGTACCTAGTGGCATCCTATACGTGGCTATTGGACTTTGCTATAGTCCCACTAGTGCAAAGACATTTGCATAGCGCGTCTGCCTGCATTGCACACTCAAACTCATTTTAACTAAGCCATTATACTAGCAAACACTCAGTGTACCTAGTGGCATCCTATACGTGGCTATTGGACTTTGCTATAGTCCCACTAGTGCAAAGATATTAGCAGAGCACATCTGCCTGCATTGCACACTCCAACTTTTTTAAACTAAGCAATTTTACTAGCAAACACTCAGTGTACCTAGTGGCATCCTAAACGTGGCTATTGGACTTTGCTATAGTCCCACTAGTGCAAAGACATTTGCAGAGCACGTCTGCCTGCATTGCACACTACAACTCATTGTTACTAAGCCATTATACTAGCAAACACTCAGTGTACCTAGTTGTATCCTAAACGTGGCTATTGTACTTTTGTCTATTCACAGTATTGGAACGATATTTGCAGCACGTCTGCCTGCATTGCACACTCTAACTTTTTTAAACTCAGCCATTTATAGTAGCAAACACTCAGTGTACCTAGTTGTATCCTAAACGTGGCTATTGTACTTTTGTCAATTCACAGTATTGGAACGTTATTTGCAGCACGTCTGCCTGCATTGCACACTCAAACTTTTTTAAACTCAGCCATTTATAGTAGCAAACACTCAGTGTACCTAGTTGTATCCTAAACGTGGCTATTGTACTTTTGTCTATTCACAGTATTGGAACGATATTTGCAGCACGTCTGCCTGCATTGCACACTCTAACTTTTTTAAACTCAGCCATTATACTAGCAAACACTCAGTGTACCTAGTGGCATCCTATACGTGGCTATTGGAATTTGCTATAGTCCCACTAGTGCAAAGACATTAGCAGAGCACATCTGCCTGCATTGCACACTACAACTCATTCTAACCAAGCCATTATACTAGCAAACACTCAGTGTACCTAGTGGCATCCTATACGTGGCTATTGGACTTTGCTATAGTCCCACTAGTGCAAAGACATTTGCAGAGCGCGTCTGCCTGCATTGCACACTCCAACTCATTAAAACCAAGCCATTATACTAGCAAACACTCAGTGTACCTAGTGGCATCCTATACGTGGCTATTGGACTTTGCTATAGTCCCACTAGTGCAAAGACATTTGCATAGCGCGTCTGCCTGCATTGCACACTCAAACTCATTTTAACTAAGCCATTATACTAGCAAACACTCAGTGTACCTAGTGGCATCCTATACGTGGCTATTGGACTTTGCTATAGTCCCACTAGTGCAAAGATATTAGCAGAGCACATCTGCCTGCATTGCACACTCCAACTTTTTTAAACTAAGCAATTTTACTAGCAAACACTCAGTGTACCTAGTGGCATCCTAAACGTGGCTATTGGACTTTGCTATAGTCCCACTAGTGCAAAGACATTTGCAGAGCACGTCTGCCTGCATTGCACACTACAACTCATTGTTACTAAGCCATTATACTAGCAAACACTCAGTGTACCTAGTTGTATCCTAAACGTGGCTATTGTACTTTTGTCTATTCACAGTATTGGAACGATATTTGCAGCACGTCTGCCTGCATTGCACACTCTAACTTTTTTAAACTCAGCCATTTATAGTAGCAAACACTCAGTGTACCTAGTTGTATCCTAAACGTGGCTATTGTACTTTTGTCAATTCACAGTATTGGAACGTTATTTGCAGCACGTCTGCCTGCATTGCACACTCAAACTTTTTTAAACTCAGCCATTTATAGTAGCAAACACTCAGTGTACCTAGTTGTATCCTAAACGTGGCTATTGTACTTTTGTCTATTCACAGTATTGGAACGATATTTGCAGCACGTCTGCCTGCATTGCACACTCTAACTTTTTTAAACTCAGCCATTATACTAGCAAACACTCAGTGTACCTAGTGGCATCCTATACGTGGCTATTGGACTTTGCTATAGTCCCACTAGTGCAAAGACATTAGCAGAGCACATCTGCCTGCATTGCACACTACAACTCATTCTAACCAAGCCATTATACTAGCAAACACTCAGTGTACCTAGTGGCATCCTATACGTGGCTATTGGACTTTGCTATAGTCCCACTAGTGCAAAGACATTTGCAGAGCGCGTCTGCCTGCATTGCACACTCCAACTCATTAAAACCAAGCCATTATACTAGCAAACACTCAGTGTACCTAGTGGCATCCTATACGTGGCTATTGGACTTTGCTATAGTCCCACTAGTGCAAAGACATTTGCATAGCGCGTCTGCCTGCATTGCACACTCAAACTCATTTTAACTAAGCCATTATACTAGCAAACACTCAGTGTACCTAGTGGCATCCTATACGTGGCTATTGGACTTTGCTATAGTCCCACTAGTGCAAAGATATTAGCAGAGCACATCTGCCTGCATTGCACACTCCAACTTTTTTAAACTAAGCAATTTTACTAGCAAACACTCAGTGTACCTAGTGGCATCCTAAACGTGGCTATTGGACTTTGCTATAGTCCCACTAGTGCAAAGACATTTGCAGAGCACGTCTGCCTGCATTGCACACTACAACTCATTGTTACTAAGCCATTATACTAGCAAACACTCAGTGTACCTAGTTGTATCCTAAACGTGGCTATTGTACTTTTGTCTATTCACAGTATTGGAACGATATTTGCAGCACGTCTGCCTGCATTGCACACTCTAACTTTTTTAAACTCAGCCATTTATAGTAGCAAACACTCAGTGTACCTAGTTGTATCCTAAACGTGGCTATTGTACTTTTGTCTATTCACAGTATTGGAACGATATTTGCAGCACGTCTGCCTGCATTGCACACTCTAACTTTTTTAAACTCAGCCATTATACTAGCAAACACTCAGTGTACCTAGTTGTATCCTAAACGTGGCTATTGTACTTTTGTCAATTCACAGTATTGGAACGTTATTTGCAGCACGTCTGCCTGCATTGCACACTCAAACTTTTTTAAACTCAGCCATTTATAGTAGCAAACACTCAGTGTACCTAGTTGTATCCTAAACGTGGCTATTGTACTTTTGTCAATTCACAGTATTGGAACGTTATTTGCAGCACGTCTGCCTGCATTGCACACTCAAACTTTTTTAAACTCAGCCATTTATAGTAGCAAACACTCAGTGTACCTAGTTGTATCCTAAACGTGGCTATTGTACTTTTGTCTATTCACAGTATTGGAACGTTATTTGCAGCACGTCTGCCTGCATTGCACACTCTAACTTTTTTAAACTCAGCCATTATACTAGCAAACACTCAGTGTACCTAGTTGTATCCTAAACGTGGCTATTTTACTTTTGTCTATTCACAGTATTGGAACGATATTTGCAGCACGTCTGCCTGCATTGCACACTCTAACTTTTTTAAACTCAGCCATTATACTAGCAAACACTCACTGTACCTAGTTGTATCCTAAACGTGGCTATTGTACTTTTGTCAATTCACAGTATTGGAACGTTATTTGCAGCACGTCTGCCTGCATTGCACACTCAAACTTTTTTAAACTCAGCCATTATACTAGCAAACACTCACTGTACCTAGTTGTATCCTAAACGTGGCTATTGTACTTTTGTCAATTCACAGTATTGGAACGTTATTTGCAGCACGTCTGCCTGCATTGCACACTCAAACTTTTTTAAACTCAGCCATTATACTAGCAAACACTCACTGTACCTAGTTGTATCCTAAACGTGGCTATTGTACTTTTGTCAATTCACAGTATTGGAACGTTATTTGCAGCACGTCTGCCTGCATTGCACACTCAAACTTTTTTAAACTCAGCCATTATACTAGCAAACACTCACTGTACCTAGTTGTATCCTAAACGTGGCTATTGTACTTTTGTCAATTCACAGTATTGGAACGTTATTTGCAGCACGTCTGCCTGCATTGCACACTCAAACTTTTTTAAACTCAGCCATTTATAGTAGCAAACACTCAGTGTACCTAGTTGTATCCTAAACGTGGCTATTGTACTTTTGTCTATTCACAGTATTGGAACGTTATTTGCAGCACGTCTGCCTGCATTGCACACTCAAACTTTTTTAAACTCAGCCATTATACTAGCAAACACTCACTGTACCTAGTTGTATCCTAAACGTGGCTATTGTACTTTTGTCAATTCACAGTATTGGAACGTTATTTGCAGCACGTCTGCCTGCATTGCACACTCAAACTTTTTTAAACTCAGCCATTATACTAGCAAACACTCACTGTACCTAGTTGTATCCTAAACGTGGCTATTGTACTTTTGTCAATTCACAGTATTGGAACGTTATTTGCAGCACGTCTGCCTGCATTGCACACTCAAACTTTTTTAAACTCAGCCATTATACTAGCAAACACTCACTGTACCTAGTTGTATCCTAAACGTGGCTATTGTACTTTTGTCAATTCACAGTATTGGAACGTTATTTGCAGCACGTCTGCCTGCATTGCACACTCAAACTTTTTTAAACTCAGCCATTATACTAGCAAACACTCACTGTACCTAGTTGTATCCTAAACGTGGCTATTGTACTTTTGTCAATTCACAGTATTGGAACGTTATTTGCAGCACGTCTGCCTGCATTGCACACTCAAACTTTTTTAAACTCAGCCATTTATAGTAGCAAACACTCAGTGTACCTAGTTGTATCCTAAACGTGGCTATTGTACTTTTGTCTATTCACAGTATTGGAACGTTATTTGCAGCACGTCTGCCTGCATTGCACACTCAAACTTTTTTAAACTCAGCCATTATACTAGCAAACACTCACTGTACCTAGTTGTATCCTAAACGTGGCTATTGTACTTTTGTCAATTCACAGTATTGGAACGATATTTGCAGGACATCTGCCTGCATTGCACACTCAAACTTTTTTAAACTCAGCCATTATACTAGCAAACACTCACTGTACCTAGTTGTATCCTAAACGTGGCTATTGTACTTTTGTCTATTCACACTACTGCAAATCTATGTGCAGCACCTCTGCATGACAACCTCGTGCTCTGTTTTTAATAAGCTATAATGATAGCACAAAATACTGCCATTTTGTGGCATCATAGAACTGGCTGTTGTATTCCATTAGTGCCCCACTGGTGACAAGCTATTTCTAGCACCTCTACATCACACCCTCATGCACATTTAGCTACGCTAATGTTATAGCAAACTCATGGAATTCATTGCTGCATTTCATAATTCGGAGGGATAGAAAGTCAGGCTTCCTTTAGCTTTTCCTTCTGTTCATAGACAGCATCTCCAAGACAAATTTCCCCTCCACGTCTAAGTGTGGAGAGGCAGCTAGTGCGCATGCGTGTGCCGATGTACCCCAGCTGCAGCATAATTACAGTGTTTCGCCTAGTGAGTATGCTCAGCCTGACTGTGCCATTCCTGACGCTAAGTCTTCATTTCGGGATACAGCGCATGCTCCCACACTAAGTGTGAAAAGCCTCTTTGCACAGGTGCTTGCATTCTGTGCCGGGTCTAAGTCCTGTTTTGTGCCTAGACACCATGCTAAAGCTGATAGTCTTTTTTCAGAGACTGTATTTCATGCTACTGAGCATGCTCAGGCACTTCCTGCATCAGAGACTAGGTCCGGTAATGAACTCTTTGGCCCTGGCCCTGATGTGGGGGTCCCATATAGACCACAGGGCATCAGGTGTCCTCCCAAATGGCTTGCAGAGGCCCACACCTATGACTTGTCACCGCATTATTGATGGTCAGACGATGACTGGTGAGGTGTTTGGGTCATGGCAGCCATGAGGTCATCATTGAAGTTGCGTTTCCAAATAGGACGCTAGTTATGCCACTCATGACGTGTCACTCTGCTTTTGTCTCCAGGAGGTGCATTGTGGTTCACCCTGGTTTGGGGCGGACCCAGGTTATAAAAGGGGCTGGAGCCAACAAGGAGGTGCGCAGTCTTCTATTATGCTCCGAAAGAGCACACCTCCATGTGTTGAACCCATTGCGGCTTTAGGCCAGAGGTAGGCAGGGATAGGGTGGTGGATGCAGGCCACCACCACAGTTGGTAACGCAGAACGGTTAAGACCAGCTCCTGTCCTAACAGTCCTGCTTGTGCAGCCCAGTGGCATTAACAGGCCTGCTGCTGCTGATGCGCCTGCTGTCCACAGGTGTGGCCCCTACGCACACGGTCAGCGTACTCAATGGCCCCTGTGTTGTTAACAGGGAGTTCCTGGGCTGGGTGGGCATGTGGACCCTGTGACGCTAACAGGGCTCACAGTCTCCAGATCCGAATGGCGTCTAACTCGGTTCAGGCTACTATTAGTTTCATAGCCACACAGCTCTGTATCCTCCACCAAACCTTCAAGTTGCCAACCTCTCCTTTTCCAACTGGGAGCACGGTGGACACTGACTGCTGAAGGTGATATATACCTTTCTCTTTCTTTTCTTATTAATTTTTGTTATATAGCGGTCACAGATTATATACCACTTTATCCAAATCTGCCAGTCCCACTGTAACAGATGTTGTTTCTTCAGCAAATATTACAGTTGTTTAACCACCAAATCCACGGACCAAAATTTTTTTCCCCTTTCCAACACACCTGTTCCCCTTTCCAACAGCATCTGTCCTTTTTCAACTCATTTTGGGATATGACCAAAAGTGCAACTGTGCAGGGACACCGTACTCAACGCCATCTCAGCACAGCAGCCATCCCTCGGTCCCTCCGATGTGGACAAGTAAAAGACCATTTCCTCCTATCCATGACAAAGTGTTGAGATTCACTCTGTGCAGCACTGGTGTTTAGTGGAAAAGTAGATCTAAGATTGCGTACCACATTCTGCAGATACTCCTGTATACGTGCGTCTATTTCTATGGCAGGAATTAGTTCGCCAAATTTTGTCTTGTACCGGGGATCTAACAGTGTGGCAACCCAGTATTCAGGATTACTTCAAATTCATACAATCCGAGGGTCATGTAGGTAGTGCAGCAAGAAGGCGCTCATGTGTCTTGTGCATCCAGGAGGACCAAGTCCTTGGTGTGTTGGTGGCAGAGAGGTGAGAATCGTGCATCCTTCCTCTGCCCTCTACCCACAACCTCGCACAACCGAAATGTGAGCAAGCTCTCACTCATCTGCTGAGTCTTCCATGCCCATCGCCAGTTCGTCCTCCATTTCTTCATGGGCTCCTGCACTTTCATCAACACTTTTTGCTGATACTATGCGCCCTTGTTAATCCCTCTCCCTCACCATGACTGCCGCATAGGTGCCGCTGACCATCTGGACCTCGTAGATCTTGTTATCCCTTCCGCATATGACTCCTCCTGTACTTCCTCCCCTTCCTCTTGTCCCAACACCTGACTCCGAATAATAATTACAGTGTGCTCCATCATGTAGATGACCAGAATTGTCACGCTGAGAATGACATTGCCAGTGCTAAACATCTTCGTCGACATTTCAAAACTGTGTAGCAGGGTGCATAGGTCCTTGATCTGACACCACTCCAGCAGCGTGATCTGCACCACCTCTGGATCAACTTATCCCAGGCTATATGTCTTACCGTATTTCAGCAGGGCTCTGCGGTGCTGCCACACACGCTGCAACATGTGCAGATTCCAATTCCTGCGTGTCGGAACATCGCATTTCCGGCGTTTAACTGCCAGACCCTAAGACTTCCGGAGTGATGAAAGTTGTTGAGCTGCTGTGTGCGCACGATGGAAGTGAGCACATAGCGAGCGTGCCCGCTGCACAAGGCCATGTAGGCCGTGATGGTGTTTTAAAAATTGCTGGAGAATTCGGATCAACACGTGAGCCATAAAAGGCACGTGTGTCACATTGCCCTGAGGATGGCCCGCAGCCAGGTTTGCATCATTGCCGCACACGGCTGTTAAGTCACCAACGGAGTCCGCTCCGTCAATTTGTACTCCGGTCGCCAGGTGACAACGTGTTCCTTTCATGAATAGTGCTGATGATGGGAGAGTAGTCGATGCCAGCGGCGCAGGTGGACGCAGGTTATGCTCACCCACTGGGCTGCATTACCTTGACAGATGCAGAATCTCTGGCTGAATGTAGCTGGTGGGTATCTCACAGATGAAATACCATCATTCAGCTACAACCAATGGGAAGACACCACACCCTTTTTTATGCCCATCCTGTCTGCAGACCACTGCCAGACATAGCTATGAACCTCTGGTTAATTTTACCCCCAGTTCAGTTTTATGATTTTGTGTGCTTGTTACCTGACTACTTTTCCTGCTTGCTGTTTATGTACCTTGTTGGCCGATACGCATTTCACCTCTGCTTGTTTTCTGATTAAGTCCTGGCCGTCCCATTCTGTTCCTGTTCCTCAATTAATGTTTTGACCCTGCCTGACTACTATTCTCTGTAATAGCGGTGTGACTCACATTTCCCATACATTTCAAAGTAAAACTTTGACCGCCTGATGGCATTGAGCTCTGCTGCCAGCATAGTAAGGAGGTGTGTGGTAGTCCTTGTGCGCAGTTGCAAGGAAGGGTGGCCTGACCACACAGGGTTTGCGCAAAGGTAGAGGACCCACACGAGGTTGAAGAGGCAGAAGCAGTGTATTAACTTCTACATACAGAACAAGGATTGAAACAACTCGTGGGGACGGCAAGACTTGTACAGCAGACCCTTCTCCATCTCTCACCATAGTTTGCCAGTGCCCAGTCAGTGACATGTAATGACCCTGTCTATGCTTACTGGTCCAAGTATCTGTGTTGAAATGCACCCTGTCGCACACAGATTTTCTCAAGGAAGTGGTGATGTTGTGTGCGACATGCCGGTGTAGCGCGGGCATGCTTTTCTTGGAGAAGCAGTGGTGATTGGGCATCTGGTACTGGGGCACAGCGACAGACATAAGGTCTGTAAAATCCTGTGTGTCCACTACGCGTAAAGGCAGCATTTCGGTAGCCAACAGCTTACAGAGGGATAGAGTCAACCACTTAGCTTTGTCATGGGTCGCAGTAAGTGGCCTTTTATTTGACCACATCTGAGGGACAGAGATCTGGCTGCTGTCTGTAGACGGTGTTGAGTAGGGTGTCCCTGGAAAAATGCAGGTTTGTGAGAAAAGTGCAGGCAGAGACATGATGTTGGCTTCATCTTGCCTTCAGATCTGTTCATCTTGTATCATTTTTAAAAAACACAGCAAGCAAGGGTTACTCCAAGCGGAGTCTCCCTTTTTTTCCAAAAATTGGGCCCCACACAGACACCTTATCAGTGGCAGCACTTGTGCCCTAGTTGCAAACAGGATGTTTTGATTTGCATCAAGCACATTCCAAATCCACAAGCATTTACTCTCCCCAGGATGACACAGGGGTAGTAAATTCCTTCTGGATCCATGACTTGTTCATTTTGATGAACGTCAGTCTGTCCACATTGTCACTGGACAGACGCGTGCGCTTATCTGTCAGCACACACCCAGCAGCACTGAAGACACGTTCAGAGACAACGCTGGCAGCTGGACACGACAAAATCTTCGAGGCGTAACTGGAGAGCTCTTGACATTTTTCTAGATTTGAAGCACAAAAGGAGCAAGGCTCCATTTGCAAAGTCATTGCATCGATGTTCATTTGGAGATACTCCTGTAACATCCTCTCCATCCGTTGACTATGTGTCAGACTTGTTGTCTCTGGTGGCCTTGCAAAGGAGGGTCTAAAAAAATTATGAAAAGATTCCATAAAATTGCTGTTACCAGCACCAGATACGGTCCTACTGGTACGGGTAGACTGTTGAAGATGACGAGGCCGTCCCATGTTTGTCAAGTTACAACTGGGAGAATCACTCCCTTCACCTGCACGGTTGTTTGGTGGAAAAGCCGAGCTAAGATCGAGTAACAGCTTCTGCTGATACTCCTGCATACGTGCGTCCCTTTCTATGGGTGGAATTATGTCACAAAATTTGGACTTGTCCCGGGGATCTAATAGTGTGGCAAGCCAGTAGTCATCATCACTTCTAATTTTGACAATACGAGGGTCATGTTGGAGGTAGTGCAACAAGAAGGCACTCATGTGTCTTGCGCAGCCATGCGCACCAAGTCCACGCTGTGTTTGTGGCATAGAGGTGCTAACCGTTCTTTCTTCCTCTGTCATCTCCCCCCAACCTCTTTCAACTGAAATTTGACCAAGGTCCCCCTCATCTGCTGAGTCTTCCATGTCCATGGACAGTTCGTCCTCCATATCTTCATGTCCTCCTGCACCTTCCTCAACATCTCACCTGCTACCATGCGCCCTTGTTGATCCCTGTCCCCCATGGTCCCATGCCTGCCGCGTTGGTGATGATGAACGTCTGGACCTTGGTGATGTTGTTGTGTCTTGCGCATATGAATCCTCCTGTAGTTCCTCCCCTTCCTGTTGTCCCACCCCCTGACTACGAATAGTGTTTAGCGTGTGCTCCAGCATGTAAATGACTGTAATCGTCATGCTGATAATGGCATTGTCAGCGCTAAACATATTCGTCGCCATGTCGAAACTGTGCAGAAGGGTGCATAGGTCCTTGATCTGAGATCACTCCATCAGGGTGATCTGCCCCACTTCTGCATCTCGTTGGCCCAGGCTATACATCATGACGTATTGCACCAGGGCTCGCCGGTGCTGCCACAGTCGCTGTAACATGTGGAGAGTTGAATTCCAGCGTGTCGCCACATCGCATTTCAGGCGATGAACCGGCAGGCCGAAAGACTTCTGGAGCGATGCAAGTCGCTCAGGTGCGGCGGTTGAACGGCGGAAGTGAGCACTGCAGACAGTTTCCGTGCCCTGGTCAGAAGGCCATCTAGGCCGGGATAGTGTGTTAAAAATTGCTGGACAACAAGGTTAAACACGTGAGCCATACAAGGCACGTGTGTCACCTTGCCCAGGCGAAGGGCCGCACCCAGGTTTGCAGCATTGTCGCACACGGCCTTACCAGGCTGCAGGTTGAGTGGAGACAACCATTTATCAAAATCAGTCTCCAGAGCTGCCCACAACTCAGTCGCTGTGTGACTCCTATTTCAAAGACATGTCAAGCTAAAGACCGCCTGATGCCGTTGCGCTCTGCTACCAGCATAGTAATGAGGGGTGCGTGATTCCTTCTGCGCAGTGAGAACGCTGGTGGCCTGACCAGGCAGGCTTGGGGCGGAGGTGGAGGACCCAGATGAGGTGGAGGATACAGAAGCAGTGGCGGAACTTGGACAGACAGAGGATTGACACACAAGTCGTGGGGACGGCAAGACTTGTGCAGCAGACCCTTCACCATCTATCACCATAGTTACCCAGTGGCCAGTCAGCGACATGTAACGTCCCTGTCCATGCTTACTGGTCCAAGTATCGGTGGTGAAATGCACCCGTTGACACACAGAGTTTCTCAAGGAAGCGGTGATGTTGTGTGCGACATGCTGGTGTAGCGCGGGCACACCTTTCTTAGAGAAGTAGTGGCGACTAGGCATCTGGTACTGGGGCACAGCGACAGACATAAGGTCTCTAAAATCCTGTGTGTCCACTAGGCGGAAAGGCAGCATTTCTGTAGTCAACAGCTTACAGAGGGATAGAGTCAACCTCTTCGCTTTGTCATGGGTCGCAGGAAGTGGCCTTTTATTTGACCACATCTGAGGGACAGAGATCTGGCTGCTGTGTGTAGACGGTGTTGAGTCGGGTGTCCCTGGAAAAATGCAGCTTTGTGAGGAAAGTGCAGGCGGAGACATGATGTTGCCTTCATCCAAAGTTGGTGCTATCGATGTCTGAGAGAGCTGTACACACTCACTTGTTTCCCCTTCCAAACCAACTGACGACCTACCAAGCAAACTGCCTGTTGCGGTTACAGTGGTGGAAGTTGTGGGTGGAAAAACAGGTGTGACAGCTGTCCCCACAGTCCTAGAAGATGACGAGCGCGCGGATGCACTGGAAGGGGCAGGCGGTGGATGGTTCGCTCCGCTAGGCCGCATTGCAGCACGGTGAGCTTCCCATCGGGCCATATGATATTTATTCATGTGACGATTCATGGAAGAAGTTGTCAAACTGCTGAGGTTTTGACCTCTACTAAGAGAACCATGACAAATTTTACAGATCACATAATTTGGGCGATCTTTTTCTATGTCAAAAAAGGACCTGGCTAGGCAAGGCTTAGAGGCCATGCGACCTGTTGATCCACCCCGAATAATGCTCAGAGGCAGAGTGGTGGCTGAGGATGCAGTTGTAGACGTGCTACCAGTGCTCCGACTGTGTCCAGGAAGGCGCCAGGTTACTTCGACGTCGGTTGCATCCTCCTCCACCGCCTCTGTTGACCTCCTCGAGTGTCTGACTGTGGGTTGACAGTAGGTGTGATCTAGAACTTAATCATCAATTGTTGTGTTTGCACTCCCCTACCCCTCAGACCGAGTTTCTTCTTGCCCTGACCGAATATTTAAGTTGTCATCCCAATCGGGTATCTGCGTCTCATCTTCATCAGTATGTTCCTCATTGCCTATAACCACAGTTGTTGGAAAGGCAGCATTTTGGTAGCCAACAGTTTGCATATGATGAAAGTCAACCTCCAAGCCATTTCATGCCCTTCTAAAAGCATGTAAAACACAGCGAGGGGACTCCAACCACAGTCTCCCTCGTTGCCACTAACTGGGCCACACACACCCCACTTGACTGGCATCGGTTGAGCCCCCTTTTGAAAAAGAAAAAGATGCTTTGCATGAAGCACTCTCAAAAATACGCGTGCCTTTCCCGTCCCCTGGCTGACCCAGGGGAAGAAAAGTCCTCTGAGAGCCATGACTTGTTCATCTTGGTTCTTTTAGAGACACAGCGAGGGGACTCCAACCACAGTCTCCCTCGTTGCCACTAACTGGGCCACACACACCCCACTTGACTGGCATCGGTTGAGCCCCCTTTTGAAAAAGAAAAAGATGCTTTGCATGAAGCACTCTCAAAAATACGCGTGCCTTTCCCGTCCCCTGGCTGACCCAGGGGAAGAAAAGTCCTCTGAGAGCCATGACTTGTTCATCTTGGTTCTTTTAGAGACACAGCGAGGGGACTCCAACCACAGTCTCCCTCGTTGCCACTAACTGGGCCACACACACCCCACTTGACTGGCATCGGTTGAGCCCCCTTTTGAAAAAGAAAAAGATGCTTTGCATGAAGCACTCTCAAAAATACGCGTGCCTTTCCCGTCCCCTGGCTGACCCAGGGGAAGAAAAGTCCTCTGAGAGCCATGACTTGTTCATCTTGGTTCTTTTAGAGACACAGCGAGGGGACTCCAACCACAGTCTCCCTCGTTGCCACTAACTGGGCCACACACACCCCACTTGACTGGCATCGGTTGACCCCCCCTTTTGACAAAGAAAAAGATGCTTTGCATGAAGCACTCTCAAAAATACGCGTGCCTTTCCCGTCCCCTGGCTGACCCAAGGGAAGAAAAGTCCTCTGAGAGCCATGACTTGTTCATCTTGGTTCTTTTAGAGACACAGCGAGGGGACTCCAACCACAGTCTCCCTCGTTGCCACTAACTGGGCCACACACACCCCACTTGACTGGCATCGGTTGAGCCCCCTTTTGAAAAAGAAAAAGATGCTTTGCATGAAGCACTCTCAAAAATACGCGTGCCTTTCCCGTCCCCTGGCTGACCCAGGGGAAGAAAAGTCCTCTGAGAGCCATGACTTGTTCATCTTGGTTCTTTTAGAGACACAGCGAGGGGACTCCAACCACAGTCTCCCTCGTTGCCACTAACTGGGCCACACACACCCCACTTGACTGGCATCGGTTGAGCCCCCTTTTGAAAAAGAAAAAGATGCTTTGCATGAAGCACTCTCAAAAATACGCGTGCCTTTCCCGTCCCCTGGCTGACCCAGGGGAAGAAAAGTCCTCTGAGAGCCATGACTTGTTCATCTTGGTTCTTTTAGAGACACAGCGAGGGGACTCCAACCACAGTCTCCCTCGTTGCCACTAACTGGGCCACACACACCCCACTTGACTGGCATCGGTTGACCCCCCCTTTTGACAAAGAAAAAGATGCTTTGCATGAAGCACTCTCAAAAATACGCGTGCCTTTCCCGTCCCCTGGCTGACCCAGGGGAAGAAAAGTCCTCTGAGAGCCATGACTTGTTCATCTTGGTTCTTTTAGAGACACAGCGAGGGGACTCCAACCACAGTCTCCCTCGTTGCCACTAACTGGGCCACACACACCCCACTTGACTGGCATCGGTTGAGCCCCCTTTTGAAAAAGAAAAAGATGCTTTGCATGAAGCACTCTCAAAAATACGCGTGCCTTTCCCGTCCCCTGGCTGACCCAGGGGAAGAAAAGTCCTCTGAGAGCCATGACTTGTTCATCTTGGTTCTTTTAGAGACACAGCGAGGGGACTCCAACCACAGTCTCCCTCGTTGCCACTAACTGGGCCACACACACCCCACTTGACTGGCATCGGTTGAGCCCCCCTTTTGACAAAGAAAAAGATGCTTTGCATGAAGCACTCTCAAAAATACGCGTGCCTTTCCCGTCCCCTGGCTGACCCAGGGGAAGAAAAGTCCTCTGAGAGCCATGACTTGTTCATTTTGGTTCTTTTAGAGACACAGCGAGGGGACTCCAACCACAGTCTCCCTCGTTGCCACTAACTGGGCCACACACACCCCACTTGACTGGCATCGGTTGACCCCCCCTTTTGACAAAGAAAAAGATGCTTTTCATGAAGCACTCTCAAAAATACGCGTGCCTTTCCCGTCCCCTGGCTGACCCAGGGGAAGAAAAGTCCTCTGAGAGCCATGACTTGTTCATCTTGGTTCTTTTAGAGACACAGCGAGGGGACTCCAACCACAGTCTCCCTCGTTGCCACTAACTGGGCCACACACACCCCACTTGACTGGCATCGGTTGAGCCCCCTTTTGAAAAAGAAAAAGATGCTTTGCATGAAGCACTCTCAAAAATACGCGTGCCTTTCCCGTCCCCTGGCTGACCCAGGGGAAGAAAAGTCCTCTGAGAGCCATGACTTGTTCATCTTGGTTCTTTTAGAGACACAGCGAGGGGACTCCAACCACAGTCTCCCTCGTTGCCACTAACTGGGCCACACACACCCCACTTGACTGGCATCGGTTGAGCCCCCCTTTTGACAAAGAAAAAGATGCTTTGCATGAAGCACTCTCAAAAATACGCGTGCCTTTCCCGTCCCCTGGCTGACCCAGGGGAAGAAAAGTCCTCTGAGAGCCATGACTTGTTCATCTTGGTTCTTTTAGAGACACAGCGAGGGGACTCCAACCACAGTCTCCCTCGTTGCCACTAACTGGGCCACACACACCCCACTTGACTGGCATCGGTTGACCCCCCCTTTTGACAAAGAAAAAGATGCTTTTCATGAAGCACTCTCAAAAATACGCGTGCCTTTCCCGTCCCCTGGCTGACCCAGGGGAAGAAAAGTCCTCTGAGAGCCATGACTTGTTCATCTTGGTTCTTTTAGAGACACAGCGAGGGGACTCCAACCACAGTCTCCCTCGTTGCCACTAACTGGGCCACACACACCCCACTTGACTGGCATCGGTTGAGCCCCCTTTTGAAAAAGAAAAAGATGCTTTGCATGAAGCACTCTCAAAAATACGCGTGCCTTTCCCGTCCCCTGGCTGACCCAGGGGAAGAAAAGTCCTCTGAGAGCCATGACTTGTTCATCTTGGTTCTTTTAGAGACACAGCGAGGGGACTCCAACCACAGTCTCCCTCGTTGCCACTAACTGGGCCACACACACCCCACTTGACTGGCATCGGTTGACCCCCCCTTTTGACAAAGAAAAAGATGCTTTGCATGAAGCACTCTCAAAAATACGCGTGCCTTTCCCGTCCCCTGGCTGACCCAGGGGAAGAAAAGTCCTCTGAGAGCCATGACTTGTTCATCTTGGTTCTTTTAGAGACACAGCGAGGGGACTCCAACCACAGTCTCCCTCGTTGCCACTAACTGGGCCACACACACCCCACTTGACTGGCATCGGTTGACCCCCCCTTTTGACAAAGAAAAAGATGCTTTGCATGAAGCACTCTCAAAAATACGCGTGCCTTTCCCGTCCCCTGGCTGACCCAGGGGAAGAAAAGTCCTCTGAGAGCCATGACTTGTTCATCTTGGTTCTTTTAGAGACACAGCGAGGGGACTCCAACCACAGTCTCCCTCGTTGCCACTAACTGGGCCACACACACCCCACTTGACTGGCATCGGTTGAGCCCCCTTTTGAAAAAGAAAAAGATGCTTTGCATGAAGCACTCTCAAAAATACGCGTGCCTTTCCCGTCCCCTGGCTGACCCAGGGGAAGAAAAGTCCTCTGAGAGCCATGACTTGTTCATCTTGGTTCTTTTAGAGACACAGCGAGGGGACTCCAACCACAGTCTCCCTCGTTGCCACTAACTGGGCCACACACACCCCACTTGACTGGCATCGGTTGAGCCCCCCTTTTGACAAAGAAAAAGATGCTTTGCATGAAGCACTCTCAAAAATACGCGTGCCTTTCGCCTCCCCTGGCTGACCCAGGGGAAGAAAAGTCCTCTGAGAGCCAGGTCCACATTGTCAGTGGACAGACACGTGTGCTTATCTGCCAGCAGACCCCCAGCAGCACTGAAGACAGGTTCCGAGAGACCGCTGGCTGCAGGACACGACAAGATCCTCAAGGCGTACGTGGCGAGCTCAGGCAATTTATCCAGATTGGAAGCCTAAAATGAGCAGGGCTCAAGTTGCACAATAATGGAATCGATGTTTCTTTGCATATACTCATATATCTGTGTGTCTCCCTCTTTTTCCTTGTCCAGCTGTTTTGTTTTCACATGAGTATATGTCCTTGTCACTTTCCCATGTGTTTGTGTTATGTTGTGAGTTGTTTGTCACCTTTTGGACACCTTTCAGGGTGTTTTCTAGGTGTTTTACTGTGTTTGTGATTGCCTGCCATTGTTTCCTATGGGCTCGAGTTCGGTTCGTCGAACGTTCGACGAGCCGAACTCGAGCCAGACCCCCCGTTCGGCAAACCGCCTCGAGCCGAACCGGGACCGGTTCGCTCATCTCTACCCAGGACCTTCTGCGTGTTAAGCAGATATGATGACCACTGCACTATGAAACCTGACGATAAGTTACTGTGTATTGGCTAGCAGAGCAGAATTGTGACTGACGGGGCCTTTTTATTGCTGAAGGAAAGTATTTTTGGTTAATGAAACATTTACAATTATTATTACATATTTTACCAGTTTTATTCCTACAAAGTGATTTTGATTAAATTGAAGTTTATATTGAATGTGTTACTTTTTTCTCCATAGTTTGGTCTTTTGCTTTTGTATTTATGGGAACTATATATTTTGAAACAAATAGGATTTTTATAATATGGGATTTTGTTTTCTGCTAAAATGGTCAATAAAAAAGAAACCCAAAATCGTAGTTCTCTTTGTGATTAAAGCCAAAATGTATTGTCATTTGGCAACGAAACCAAGAATTTCACATATTACAAGTCGATAGGAAATTACTTCAACACCAAAAACAGATTGGTTTAACTGGGGATTCAACCCAGGACCTTCTGCGTGTGAAGCAGACGTGATGACTACTACACTATAAAACCTTTGAAATTCTGCAAAGTAATGGCAATTAGAGACGAGTTTTGACTGCCAGGGGAAAAAAAACAAATTCGTAGCTCTGTTGGTGATGGAAGCTAAAACATCCCGTTATTCGGCAACAAAGCCAAGAACTTTATATACTGCGGGTTGATAGGGGATTATTTCAACACCAAGAACACATGGGTTTCACTGGGGATTAAACCCAGGACCTTCTGCGTGTAAAGCAGACGTGATTTCCACTACACTATGTAACCTTTGAAAATCTGCAAAGTAATGGCAATTAGAGACGAGTTTTGACCGCCAGGGAAAAAAAAAACAAATTCGTAGCTCTGTTCGGGATGGAAGCCAAAACATCCCATCATTCGGCAACAAAGCCAAGAACTTCATATATTGTAGTTTAAGTGAGTATTATTTCAACACCAAGAACAGATTGGTTTTACTGGGGATTGAACGCAGGACCTTCTGCGTGTTAAGCAGACGTGATGACCACTACTCTATGAAACCTGATGGAAAGTTACTGTGTATTGGCTAGCAGAGCAGAATTGTGACTGACAGGGCCTTTTTATTGCTGAAGGAAAGTATTTTTGGTTAATGAAACATTTACAATTTTTATTACATATTTTACCAGTTTTATTCCTACAAAGAAATTTTACTTAAAAGGAAGTTTACATTGAATGTGTTACTTTTTTTCCACATAGTTTAGTTGTTTGCTTTTGTATTTAAAGGAACTATATATTTTGAAACAAACAGGATTTTTATAATATGGGATTATGTTTTCTGCTAAAATGGTCAATAAAAAAGAAACCCAAAATCGTAGTTCTCTTGGTGATGGAAGCCAAAATATATTATCAGTTGGCAACAAAAGAAAGAATTTCATATGTTACAGGTTGATAGCAAATTACTTCCCATCTTTCGGCAACAAAGCCTCGCACTTCATATATTGTAGTTTAATTGAGTATTATTTCAACACCAAGAACAGATTGGTTTTACTGGGGATTGAACGCAGGACCTTCTCCGTGTTAAGCAGACGTGATGACAACTACTCTATGAAACCTGATGGAAAGTTACTGTGTATTGGCTAGCAGAGCAGAATTGTGACTGACGGGGCCTTTTTATTGCTGAAGGAAAGTATTTTTTGTTAATGAAACATTTACAATTTTTATTACATATTTTACCAGTTTTATTCCTACAAAGGGATTTTGCTTAAAAGGAAGTTTACATTGAATGTGTTACTTTTTTCCACATAGTTTAGTTGTTTGCTTTTGTATTTAAAGGAACTATATATTTTGAAACAAACAGGATTTTTATAATATGGGATTATGTTTTCTGCTAAAATGGTCAATAAAAAAGAAACCCAAAATCGTAGTTCTCTTGGTGATGGAAGCCAAAATATATTATCAGTTGGCAACAAAAGAAAGAATTTTATATGTTACAGGTTGATAGCAAATTACTTCCCATCATTCGGCAACAAAGCCAAGAACTTCATATATTGTAGTTTAATTGAGTATTATTTCAACACCAAGAACAGATTAGTTTTACTGGGGATTGAACGCAGGACCTTCTGCGTGTTAAGCAGACGTGATGACCACTACTCTATGAAACCTGATGGAAAGTTACTGTGTATTGGCTAGCAGAGCAGAATTGTGACTGACGGTGCCTTTTTATTGCTGAAGGAAAGTATTTTTTGTTAATGAAACATTTACAATTTTTATTACATATTTTACCAGTTTTATTCCTACAAAGGGATTTTGCTTAAATGGAAGTTTACATTGAATGTGTTACTTTTTTCCACATAGTTTAGTTGTTTGCTTTTGTATTTAAAGGAACTATATATTTTGAAACAAACAGGATTTTTATAATATGGGATTATGTTTTCTGCTAAAATGGTAAATAAAAAAGAAACCCAAAATCGTAGTTCTCTTGGTGATAAAAGCCAAAATATATTATCAGTTGGCAACAAAACAAATAATTTTATATGTTACAGGTTGATAGCAAATTACTTCAACAGCCAAAACGGC